>NW_006408776.1:2372030-2383712 GCF_000296735.1 Chrysochloris asiatica
ATTCTTATCAACGGAGAAAAGATTGAAGTTGTCAAGAACTTCATTCTTCTTGGATCAAATATCAACATCACAGAAGCAGCAGTCAAGAAATCAAACGACGTACTGCATTAGGGAAATCTGCTGCACAAGACCTTCTCAAAGTGTTGAAAAGCAAAGATGTCAGCTTGAGGACCAAGGTGCACCTGACCCAAGGCATGGTATTTTCAATAACCTCATATGCATTCAAAAGCTGGACAGTGAGTTAGGAAGACCGTAGAAGAATTGATGCCTTTGAATTATGGTGTTGAAGGAGAATATTGAAAGTGCCATGTGCTTTCAAAAGAACTAAAAGATCCGTTTTGGAAGAAGTGCAGCCAGAATGTTCCTTGCAGGCCAGGATGGCCAAACTTCGTCTCTCATACTTCGGACATATGGTCAGGAGTGACCAATCGCTAGAGAAAGATATCATGTTTGGAATGGTGGAGGGTCCGAGAAAAAGAGGAAGACCCCCAACAACATGGATTGGACAAGTGGCTGCATTGATGGACTCAAGCGTGGCAATAGTAGTGAGGTTGGCCCAGGATCGGGCAGTGTTTCGTTCTGCTGTGCATAAGATCACTATGGGTCAGTATTGACTCAATGGCACCTAACAACAATGAATTCCTGCTGCTCTGTTACGTCCCTTTGGTTAAACTCAGCTTCTACGGTTGGGCGGAACTCCCTTACTCATTTGTCTGTCGGAGCATCTGGTTTGGCCTCTAGAAGAGTCTACCTTTTCTATTTTCCTTTTTGGCCACAAGTGAAGCAGACCTAGGAGACTGTGGGCCTATTCTCTGCTGGTTTGAATTTGGGAGCCAAGGGTTGCTTTAGGTGCCCACCAGTGCCACACCATCACTGGCTTTTGAAAGTCAAACTTGTGGCAGCACTAGCAAGATATTGCTGTTAGCTGCTGCCAAGGTTGCCTTCAACTCGCAGCAACTTTAAGTACAAAAGAACTAACAGCTGCCTGGTCCTGGATCATGCCCATGACTGACTGCGAATTAGACTGTTGTGCTCCATGGATTCTCACTGCCTGATTTTCAGATGCACATAGATTATCAGGACTTTATTCCTGGTCCAGCTTAAGTCTGGAAGCTCTGTTGAAACCTGTGTGACATCACAGAAACACACACGCTCTCACTGACCTATAAGTAGTAGTTGTGCATGCGGTAAAGTGGCTGGGGAATCGAACCTGGGTCTTTGCAATGGAAGGCAAGAATTCTACCACTTAGCCACCAATGTCTCCTCAACAATACAATTTTCTCAAGAATTCAATAGGTCTATTTACCTTCAGTAAGCCCCATGTGAAAGTCTCCAGAATTAAAGTTAGTCTAATTATATAGTTACTAAACTGGTCAACTTTCCATCTTATTTTCTGGCCTCAGTGTATGTTTATCCTTCTCTCCTTCAATTTAAGATTAGTTACATTGAAGTATCTAATACAATAGCTTCTGCTTCACTGCAGGAGGATCATACCACCTATCCGCTCCCCCACCCCCATCCCAACTGACATCAGGCCAAGCCATCTGACTTGAAATGTCCTTTCTTGCTTGGCTGATGTCATCATTTGACTTGCTCCGGCCAGTAAAATATAAACAGAAATAACCAATGCACTTGTGAGTAGCTGGTTCTGCCGTAGCTTTGTCCTTATGCCACAAGAATGGCAGTATCCCAAAAAGGCTATTTCTTTGGCTTAAACCTTCAAGTGTTGGAGGACACGGCAGAGAGCCACAAACAACATGTCATGAGTAAGAAAGAAAGCTTTGTTGTTGTAAGGTACTGAGATTCTGGATTTATGACTGGAGCTCTACCTAGCATAAAGTGACTGATTCCAGTGGAAAGGCAAATCCTTAATGTGATCTGCCTGTACTGGCTTCCACTGTATGGCCAAGAATACCCAACGTGAGGCCTCTGAGAACGACATCCATACCTCTTGATGGTTGGGATACAGAGGCAATTTTTTTTCAATTCTGCAAAGTCCCATACTGCCTACAGTCAATTCAGATCCAAGGTCAAAGGCAGAGAGAGCTCCTTTGGCAACATCATACATCTTTCCAACTTTAATCACAGTCTTGTCCACTGTTCCTTTATATGATGTCCTCTTTCAGTTCCTTGCTAAAGGGGCAAGGAGCAGACATCATATAGTGGCAATCTGATTCTTTCTAACCACTTCCCTAAAATGACAAAGTGGGGAGGCACAATGACTGCCCTCTAACAATTAGAAGGAGCAGTTTCACCAAATGTTTCACCCAGGATTAAGGGTCACTAGTTTCCTAGCCTATAACATGTTTCTTACAATCTGTTAACCAACCACTTAGCCAATGTCATAACTTCAACGTTTTGTTATAGTAACACCCCACTTCAGGTACCAATTTTGGTATTAAATACTGTGTGAGCTAAGCTGTTGTAATAAAGAGTTGCCAAAACAGTGACTCAAACAGAAGAGTGACTCAAACTTGTCTTCCATGAAACATAACACAGATAGATTGGCAGGTGGCTGAGGGGAAGACGAGTAGTAATTGGTTCTGCTCCAAAGGTTATCCAGGGACCTAGGCTCTCCTATGTTTATCACAGGGTTTCTATCTCTGGGTTCAAGACAGTTGTTGCCATTCTAATTGGTGTTACTTTCCATTCAGGGGAGAATGTTGGAAGGTAAGATGGGGGCGGGGAGGACAAATAGCTTTTTTCTTTAAGAAGATAACCTGCAAGCTGTCTTACTGACCCAAATCTAATTGCAAGGCCAAATCTAGCTGCAAAGGAAATCACTATGCAAGTAGCCAGATCCCCAGCTAAACCAGAGGGGCTCTGGCACTAAAAGGAAGAAGGAAAACCTAAATCAAAGTGAAGAATTAGTCATGTCGGCCATGCCCTCATACAACCGACTCTCCATAGTCACTAGAGAATTCCTTTTAAAGCATTCTTTTTGACGGTGAATCCCTCTATTCAAAACCCTCCACTGGCTGCATTTCATTTAGCATCACGCTGGCGTCCTCACAATACCCCAAATCATCTGCCCCTGCATCACCCCTCTGGCCTCATCTCCTAATATTCTTATCGTAAACAAAACAAAACAAAAAGTAGGTAAATGTTGTGGGTTAATGCGCCAGACTGCAACGGTGTTTGAACTGCAAGGTCGGCGGTTCAAGTCACCAGCTGCTCCTCGGAAACCCTATACAGGGTCGCTATAGGTCGGAATCGACTCAACAGCACTTAAAAGGAAAAGTAGGATAATATATTTATGAGCCTGAGGGTGATAAAAGATTTCTTAAATGAGATTCAAAACACGGAAACAACGTGAGGAATTGACTCAAAATTATGGACTGTTATTCAACAGAGGACCTTTGCAAACAATGTTATCAGTACAGACAATAACAGATAGGCAAGTGGCTGGAAGAAGATGTTTGTAACGTCTCAAAAAGCCATGGGATTAATATCCAATATATGTGAAATATTCTTGAAAAACAACAAAAATGCAGGAAATGCAACTGAAAATTTGGTAGGAGACAGAAGTAGACAATTCACAGAAGGAGTAATAAGAGCTGGCATAGAAAATATATGCTAGTTAAACTTGAACTGCTGATAAAAATAGAGTAATATTTTTAGTATAAATACATCTCAAATATTGCATAGCATATACTTACCACGGAGTCCTGGTGTGGCACTGTGGGTTAATGTGCTGGATTGCAAGGTCAGGTTGAACCCCAAGGTCAGCAATTCAAGCTCACAATATGCTCCTTGGAAACCCTCCACAGGGGCTCTATGGGTAGGAACCCACTAGAAGGCACTTTGCAACAACACAACAACATACTTACAATACAAAGGTATTCATTGTTTAGGGATCCCAGGTAGCACAATGGTTCAGCACTTTATTGCTAACCAAAAGGTTGATGGTTCAAGCCCACCAATCACTGTGGTAGTCTGCTCCCTAAAGACTGCTGTTAAGTGCTGTCAAGTCAGTTTCGACTCATAGCACCCCTGTCCAGCTGGTTGGTTTGACATGCCAACCCTGTGGTTAGTAGTCCCGTGCTTACCCTATGGTACCACACCAGGACTCCTAGGAAGCCCTATGGGTCACTCCTACTCTGGAAGCCATGTGTTAAACATGGCACTATTCTGGTTGTCACAAGCAGAAGCACTCGAGGTGCCTCACATGGCAAGTCTGTCAGATGCCTCACAAAGGTCCGTGGTGAACACCCTGTGGAGCAGAGTTCTACTGTGACACACACGGGGCTGCCCGGGGTCAGAATCAACTACACAGCAATCACTGGCATTCGCTGTATACGCACGGCAGAGACACAGTCCAACTCCACAATTTCATACTGTAGATAGCACCAGGATAATCTCAACAGCGAAAATATGAGGCATGAAAGAAAACTTCTTCCTAGAATCTCTGACAACCTATTTCGTAGCAGCATCATAAAAATTAAATGTTAAGGAAACAAATGTTTGAATATCGTGTGGTCATTTAACAATCAGTCTTCGATGTGGCTGCTGTTAGGTGCTGTGGGGCCAGTTCCAACTCCTGGACATCCGATGTACGACAGGACTGAACAATGCCCAGTCCTGCGACATCCTCACAATTCTTCCCATGTTTGAGCCCACAGGTGCAGCCACGACGTCACTCTGTCTCATTCAGGGTCTTCTTTTTTGTTAACCCTCTACTTTTACCAAACATGAAGTCCTTCACCAGGGACTAACTAGTGCCTCCTGATAACATGTCCAAAGTACGTGAGACAAAGTCTCACCAACCTTGCTTCTAAGGTAGATTCGGGTTGTACTTCTAACAGGTAATTTCATTTTTCTGGCAGTCCATGATACAGTGAACATTCTTCACCACCACCATAGTTCAAAGGCATCAGTCCTTCTTCGGTCTTCCGTGCTCACTGGCTAGTTTTTACATGTATACGAAATGACTAAAAATAACCATGTCCTGGGTCAGATGCACCTTAGTCTTCAAAGTGACATATTTGCTTTGTGACACTTTACAGAAGTCTTTCACTCAATGTAATATGTCTTTAGATTTCCCACCTGCTGCTTTCATGGACCCTGATTGTAGAGCCAACTAAAATGGAATTCTTGACAATTTTCATCTTTTCTCCATTTATCATGATACTGTTTATTGGTCCAGTTGTGAGGAGTTTTGCTGAGGTATAAGGAGCTCTGGTGGCATAGTGGCTATGAGTCAGACTGCTAACCTCAAAGTCAGCAGTTCGAAACTACCAGCCGTTCTCCAGGAGAAAGATGAGGCTTTCTGCTCCCATAAAGATTTACAGTCTCGGAAACCCTATGCAGGGTGGCTGTGAGTCAGAACCGACTCCAAAGCATATAACCACCACCACCATGGCGAGGTATAATCCATTTTGATGGACACAATCACTGTTAAACAATACGATAACATTGATTCTAATACTGGGTTAAGACTAACCTTGAAAGAGGTCAGAAAAAATAACTCAGGCTTACGATTTTAAAGAGCTTTCCCACTCAAATGCATTCTATAAATAATCACCAGGCCTTTCTTCTGCAGTGCCTTTGGATGGACTCGAACCTCTCATCTTTTGTTTAACAGCTAAGGGTGTTGACTGTTTGCACCTCCCAGGGATTCCTATGTAGGATAAGCACTGGGACCCATGGTCAGTGTCAATTGCAAGGTCAGTATTTCAAATTCACTAGCTGCTCCTCAGAAACTGTACAACAGCAACTGGACCATACCCATATGAATGCTGTAGGCTAAGGAAACAGGTGCTGCATATGGACACAATAGATGCATTCTGTTTTCAGCAGTATGACATTATATCATACCTAAGTACAGAATGTACGGTATTTCTTATTTTTAAATATTTCAGTACCAAACAGGCACCTGCACCAAAACCTCATTTTGTCTTCTGTGACTTCAGTCATGAACTGAGCTTATTTTAGCAGCTCCACGGTGGCGGAGGGGCAGGGAGAGGATTCTAAAAACTAAAAAATGACTGTAAGAGATCAAATTAGAAAAATACCTATTTTTTGGCACAGTTCCAGTAAATAGTCATAAATAGTAGCTCTTCATTTCATTCTGAAGAATACAAATGCTATAAATAAATATTAAACTCGTGCTGTAGGATAATGCACAGGACTGCAAGGTCGGTTTGAGTTGCAAGATCGGTTCAAACTCACCAGCTACTCCTTAAAAACCCCTATACAGAGTCGCTATGAGTCAGAACCGACTTGACGGCCCTTAACAACAACATGATATAATGGAGCCCTGACATGGCGCTATACGATAAGCACTAGGCTGCTAATCACAAGGTTGGCAGTTCAAACCTACCAGTTGTTTCTTGGAAACACTATACAGGGTCACTATGAGTTGGAACCAGCTCAGCAGCACTTAAGAACAACAAAACATGATATAATAATTGTGGTAAGATAACTCACAGATCCTGAGATTATTCAGGCCACCCTGTCATATAAAAGATATGCAGTATAATCGTTAAACCTTCTAAAATGTTGATAAGAGTTAAACTGCTCGTTAACTTTCAAAAAATAATCACTTCTAGATGTTAACCCTAACAACTATGAAAACAACAAACTCAGATCGATAATTGACATGCATGTGATACATCACACTCCCACAGGAGAGAAAAACAGATATAAAAGGTACACAGCTTTCACCATAATGAGCCATAATCAGCCTCAAAAGTATTTCCCTAAATAGCATATTACCTTTTAAAACAATGTAAGAATAATCCTTGAAGCTGCCTGGGTTTCCAATATTTTACCATCCAAAAACTGGTAGGTACAAAGCAAGGATATTCACGACACCCTTATTTTTTTTTTAAGTTTCCTAAGAAAAGAAAACTCAAAACTCTATTAGCACAGTTGGTAACATTAATACGTTTGACACAAATGTGAAGAATGCAAAGTATCTACCTCCAACTTCAAAGACGAAAGATTGTGCTTTGGTTCTTGAGCCAAACTGTGAAAAAGTAACCAGAGAACAGGTTTTCAATCTGCCCCACTCAATCAATCCCTCAACTATACACATTTCCACTTAAATACTCAGCTAAGAAAATCAGCCTATCAGTAACTGCCATGCTTCATTACCCAGGCTCCTCAAAGTTTGCCCGGTCCCTACATGCCAAGTTTAAAGTCGGCCAATCCCTGACTGTCTCACCTTTAAAAATCAGCCAATCCTTAAACACTCTGCTTTCTCAAAATCCTATAGAATTGCATTTCTGACTTGCTTGGAGGGACTGTGTTCCGCAAGCATAGTTCTCTTTTGCTTTGAAGTAGTAAATTCAGGCTTGTTTCAGCTATATTTGAGTGGTGGTCTCTTCCCTAAATAACAAAACAAATATTATGGTTACTTTAAATAGTAGTATTTTTCTCAATGGTGATAAGAAAATATCTTGGTTACAGTAATTTTTTTTTTCCAAAAAAAAAAACCTTCTTCCCCTTTGAAACATAATTATATATTCTTTACCCAATTACACAAATAGAAATGTTTTTTTTTTTTGGTTTCTTCTCTCAATTCCAGACCCATAAATTCACATTACAATGATTCAATCCTAGCAAATTTCAAAGGAATGGAAGATACATGAAGACTTGAATATTGTCAATCTTCAAACAAAATTGTAACTGCTCAAATATTTAAGTAGATATTTTCTTTGCTATAATAGAAAAAATGATAGTCTGGCTTGGTTTTGTCAGATTTGAAAACCTAACTTCTAAATCCTACCTTTGAAATTGATTTACTTTGGGCAAGTGATAAACTCTTAAATTTCCGAATCTAGAAAATAAAGTATCACCAGTTCCTGCAACCTCACACAAATTCTGTATGCATTAAAGCAAAATGAAGTCTGAGCGCTTCAACAAGGAAAATAAAAAGCTGACTATAGGATTATTTTGTTGCTGTTGTCCAAGTAGTTACTCTGAAGCTTACATCAACATGGAGGAAAACCAATGAAAAAGAGTCTCAAACATGACACAGAAGATGGGCCAAAAAAATAATATGATTTTAATTATAGATTGATAATGAGAGGGAGTCCTAACCCAAATATAAATTCCTATTTACACAAAGGCAAAGAGAATTTTACCATGTAGGTTGCCTCACTCAAATACACCTGAGAGTCAACTCTTTAGACTGCTTTTGGACTTCATGTTGTTGTTAAGTGCCCTCGAGTCTGTTCCGACTCATAGGGACACTCTGTATATGGTTTTCGAGGAGCATCTAGTGGTTTTGAACTGCTGACCTTGTGCCTTGCAGTCCAGTGCTGATCTACAGTGCCACATCAGGAGTCTGCTTTTGAACTTAGTGTAGTCAAGAAATAAACAGCAGACATCAAGTGGTGATACCTTGTGGTGTACTAAAACTTAGTGACGTTTCCATTCGAGCTAAATCAGAGGAGGATTTAAAAGCCCAGAATAAACCACTGATTCAAGCGGCAGCATGAATATTAGACTAGACATCAGGAGACCTCCATAAGGTAGGAATAGACTACATGAATTTATCCAGATATTGACAAGTTTTGTTTTGTTTTAAACCGGAAATTGCCTGGAGAGGCAGCATAGCTCAATTAAAACAGTCACAACTCCACTCTGAGTTGGGAGATGTTGGGCATATGACTTGATTTTTGTAAACTGGTTTCCTACTCTGTAAAATGGGAATGGTCATTTTATTTACAGAACTGTCAGGAGGATATTAAATGGGATACCAATAAACGGCAACTTGAAAAGTATATTAGGCATGAAGGCTCCAAAGTCATAGATTTGTCCCTAACTTGCTCCAACAAGGCATCTGACCTAAGTCTGCTTCTTTGTCTGTCAGACAACAAGGACAACACACACTCTACACTTTCATGGGGCTATCAGTAACAATAACACATGAACATTAGGGTGAAAAAAAAAATCTTTTAAAGCTATAAATAACCATCTAACTGTGAGATTGTTTACAAAATGAAAGGTATTCACATTTGTAAATCCATTAAACTCAGGATTATCTAATACCCAAAATAAATTGATCTGAATAAGAAAGAAGTTTCATAGCTAAAAGCAAGGTAACACACAAATAAACACACACATACACACACAAAAAAAAACAACCCTCTAGATATGTTGCTGACCTCAAAACATTCAAGGTTACAAGAATTATCCTCCATGCAATAAATGGCCCAGTTGAGTTCAGTTTAGCTCTCCAACGCACTAGAAACAGCTCAACACAACTTCTGGTTCTGGCTATGTGTTTGCCACTTACAACTACAGCCTCAGTTCCTAAAGCATTAAAAAACAAACAAGCCAAAGTCATTTACTGCAGGCTTCTCCACCTCAACACTACTGACAGTTTTAGCAAGAGAACTCAATGTTGTAGGGATGGCCCCGGAGGATGTTTAGCAGCATCCCTCACCTCTGCCAACTAGATGCCAGCAGCAACTCCCCCATCCCTCCATCAGTGACAAACAAAAGTTTCCAGATATTGCCAAATGTCCCCAGTTGAGAGCTACAGAGGTAAATACGTACTACAATTCCAGTGAGTCCTGGTGTGGCAGTGTAGGGTAAGCACTGGACTAGCTGCAAGGTTGGCAATTCAAACCCACCCGTCACGCTCAGAAATCCTATACAGGGTCACTATGAGTCAGAACTGACTTGATGGCACTTAGCAACAACAATATATTCCAGTACTTACATACAATTCCTCTCTATTGATTGTGGCTTTGAACGCAGATTGAACTAGAAAAGAGTGTTTTCAAAATAAAAAACAAATGAAGGAATATTGCCTATAGGACAGTAACATCTTAAGAAGAAATTTGGCCATGGTAGAGAGTTAAGATTAAATTATTCCTTCCATAGATATGCTGTTTTTGCTTAACCGTCTCTTAAGATTTTTCCTCTTAGGTGTTCTTTTGAACAACTTAGTTAAATGTGTTCACTAGAATTTAGTCTCCACGCAGACTATTACTAATCATTTGCACTTCATGTTTGTGTATGAATGTACCACGGAGTGCCAGAAGAACAAGCAACTCTGTCTTAGCAGTACAGCCAGAATGTTCCTTAGACATATTATCAGGAGAGACCGTCCTTAGAAAAGGACATTGTGCTTGCTAAAGTCATGTATCTGTGAATGAGGAAGACCCTCAGAGAGATGGACTGATGCACTGGCTACTGTATCAACAGACTTAGCACGGCTCTGACTCTGATGATGTTGCAGGACTGGGCAGGACTGGGCAGTGTTTCGTTCTTCTGGACACAGGGTCACTATGAGTTAGAACGAACTCAAAGCACTTAGCAACAACTGTGTTCATGTGGGTGGCGGGGGATCAAGTTTCAAGATTTTAATTTCCAAGTAATCAAATACGATATTAATAAAAATTAAGCACTATCCACAAACTTAGATATTCAACACACTGTAGAAGATTAAAAGTACCATAAACTGCCAGAAGAACAGTCTATTGGAAGAAATACAGCCAGGATGCTCCTTAGAAGCCAGGATGTCCCTTAGAAAACTACCAAGTCTCTCATACTTTAGGTGTATCAGGAGAGACCAGGCCCTGGAGAAGGGCATCATGCTTGGTAAACTGGTGGGTCAGAGAAAAAGAGGAAGCCCCTCAGGGGGATGGATTGGCACAGTGGCAGCAGCAATGGGGTAAAGCATTAACAATTCTGAAGAGGGCTCAGGACCAGCAGGGTTTTGTTCTATTGTGCATACAGTTGCTACGAATGAGAACCAACCTGACGACACCTAACAACAACACATTGTATTATTTCAATTGTGGTTGTTGTTAGGTGTCATCGAGTCAATACCGACTCATAGCAACCTTATGCACAGCAGAAGGAAGGACTGCCTGATCTTGGGCCAACCTCAATTAAGTATACCTAAATGTAACAAAGTTAAGTCAAAGTACACAAAGTAGCATTCAGCTATTATTGTAAACATATAAGGCATATGCAAGTGAAGGGCAATATACAAACATTTAAAAGTACAAGAAGTACAATTTTAAGAAATATCTTTAAATGTCTAAATGTACTATAGATGGGAAGTGCTGTGGCCCTATAGGGTAAACACTGGACTTCTAACCACACGGTTGGTGGTTCAAGTCCTCCAGCTGCTCCACGGGAAAAAGACAAGGCTTTCTGTCCAATCAAAAATGTACAACCTCAGAAACTCTATATAGGGTCGCTATGAGTCGGAGCCAACTCAATGGCATTTAATAATAACAATATGTAATGTCACTGAGCTAGACAACAATGTTTATGCATTTAAACTAATACTCTTACTACAGTTCTAAAATTTGCTAGTGTAAATATAAATCTGAAGAAAGGAATTTTAATTTTAAAGGTTATCTATTGTTGTTGCTGTTGTTGTTAAGTGCCGTCAAGTCGATTCCAACCCATAGCGACCATGTATAGGGTTTCCAAGGAGCAGCTGGTGAGCTTGAACCACTAACCTTGCAGTTCAAACAACTTTGCAGTCTGAAGCATTAGCCCACAGTGCCACACCAGGTTACCTAGCTGTCGGGGACCGGCCTCGACACAGGGGTTCGGTTCATGAGGAGGAGATACCTGGCGGAGATAGAGATAGCAAAAGAGACAGAGAGACGCAAAGAGAGAGACAAAGAGACACTCCGAAACCAGAGTGAATGCTGGACTGACATCAGGCACATCCTGCATTACAAACATCTCAGCCATGAAGGC
>NW_006408776.1:2391143-2403717 GCF_000296735.1 Chrysochloris asiatica
AAAAAAAATAATAATAATAATTTGTTATTAACTGCCAGGTGGCTAGCTCTGTTACACTCGGGCCTATAGGGCCTCGAACCTCTGACCAGGCCTTCACGGTCTGCAACACCTAGCATGTCACATTTCACTCGAGGAGCTATGGTGGCTCAGCCATTCACTCGGCTGCTAACCAAAGTGTTGGTGGTTTGAGCCCAACCAGCAGTTCTGAGGAAAACCTATGGAAAAGTTCTACTCTGTCGCATGGGGTCACTATGATTCAAAATTGACTTGATAGCACTCAACAACAATAACAACAACAGACTGCTGGTGTGGCACTGTACAATCAGCACTGGACTGCGAACCACAAGGTCGGCAGTTCAAATCCACCAGCTGTTCTTTGGAAACCCTATATAGAATTGCTATGAGTCAGACCTGACTTAGACAGCACTTAACAACAACAATAACTTATTTCATATGGTCAATGTTAGAAAGACTGGCTTTGTTGTCTTCAGATAGGTTTACCCATCACTCCTCTGCTAGGAAATATTCAATAGCCAATAATCATCACCTGTCCTTACTGAGCTTGGTCTTCAAAATCTGAGCAACCAACAGACCATGTAATATGCAATATCTACTTCATCTACCACATGTAAGTATCTGATGTTCTTAGGCAGGCTAGCTGCAACTGTGGAATATAGAAATCATTTCAACTCCATTAAATGTATGGACACCACCACAGCACATGTGGAATTTCATGAACTGCAAAATGCGATGGTACATCTCTACATTGATATTTGGAGAGGGTCACTGGTTCCAATGATGGTGAACTTGGTTCATTGGATCAGCACTCCCATTGAAAGGTAAAAAGGCTGAACAATAGATAATTTTACATTGTGAAAGGAAAGAAAAAAAAAACTTTGAAATTAACCATAAAATTTTCAATAGTGCAATCATATACAATATTTTACAGGATCAAACTTAAAACACTCATGTTAGAAAATGAAAAAAAAAAAAAACTGTAACAATTTTGTGGAGTTTGAGACAAAGACTTAAAACCTCAGAAACCTTATAAAGGGTCACCATGAGTCCAGAACTGACTCAATGGCACTTAACAACAACAATGGTATGTATACCTGGAGAACTAGAATCCCGGCGTGGTGCTTTAGGATAAGCACTCAACCACAAGGTAGTAAGTTTGAATCGCAAGATCGGTGGTTCAAACTCATCAGCCGCTCCTCAGAAACCATGTACGGGCTTGACAGGAGTCAGATCGACTTGAGGAAACTTAACAACAACAACAACAACAACAACAAGAGAGCTGGAGTCCTGCTGTGACCCTGTGGGTCAATGCGCTGGACCGCAAGGTCAGAGGCTCAAGCTCACCAGGCGCTCCTGGGAAACCCTCTATAAGGTCGCTATGGGTCAGAACCAACTCGACGGCACTTAGCAACAACCGAGAAGGAAGGCACATCTTTGTGTGCATGTGTACGGTTCCAGTTACCATGTTCTAAAAGGTTCAGATTTAAGAGATGTAAACTATAATCCCAGCTATGACAGATTTTACCAGATTCCCCTCCTAAGGCAAATAATGTTAAAGAGATGATCAGCAGGGAGACTCAAACTTGATCTAATATGTGAAACAGTTTGGCCTGACATATTTAAACCAAGTGGAAACGTGCCTAAATACTTCACATAGCCCCTCCATCACCCCCTATTATGCAAGCGGCAACATTTCAAGCCAACTCCCTTATTTCAATAGTGAGTGCTGTCAACACTGAGATCATAGAACTGGGGGAACTCATCACTCCGCAAAGACATTCAAATATCAGAATTTATTTCATTTGCTAAGAATCAGGTCATTGCCAAATAAAAAGAATACAAATATACTAAAATGGTCAAGATTTTGAGTAATTCTTTTGTAGAAAAGGACCCTTGGAGAGCCCCCAAATTCATCCTGCAATTGGTTAGGCATTCGGTTTCTCCTTTGACCCCTTCACACTCAATTTCTCAAATTATGTGGGGTGGGACCGTGATCAGAATGAAACAATCAGCCTGCATGTATGCACTTAGTCTACTCAACTTCTATTCCAAAAGGGTTTTCCCAGAATCTGCTCCTCCGGGGGGAAAAATATGTATTATTCATCTATGAACTCCTAAAGTCAAAACAAGTGCCCTGCATCTAAAGTCATCCCCATGGTCTAACATACAACAGGCAACAGAGAAGTGCTTAACCAAGTCTTCATGGAGGCTGCAGTCTGGCGGTGGTGGAAGATCAGGGGCCACAGGGTAGAATCAAATCTTGAAAGGTCAGTTAGCGCAGTTCTATTGCCTGTGTCTTTTCTCCCACTGCCAACTGGGGTTTCAATGAGTATGAAAGCAAGCTTTCTCTTCAAAAATACAAATTGGTAACTTCAACCCTTCCCAATCTCCTGACTTCCATATCCAACGCAACATGTCAACTTGGAAGCAATTACAGGAATTAGCTCCATGGAGGACAAAGTCATAGTTCCAACCCCAGCTCCATCCTTCACAAGGTCAACCACTTTGGGAAAGTCACCATTAATCTCTCTGTGTCTTCTTTTATCATCTGTTAAATGGGGGCAATAACTATTTCTGGAACATACAATTGTTACAAGAATTTAATTAACACACATAAGTGCTTAGAACCTTGCCTGGCACTGGAATCACTGGGTGGTGCATATGTGTCTTAAGTGTCTTAAGGTTGGTGGTTTCAAGTCAATGAGAGGTGCCTCAGAACACAGACCTAACAATCTGCTTCTGAAACATCATCGTCATGAAAAATCCTACTGAGCACACTTCTGCTCTGCCACAGATGGCGTCGCCAGGAGATGGAACCAACTTGATGGCAGCTGGTTTGGTCTGGGCTGACCATCGCTACTATTACCACTACTATTATTACTGTCTTATGAAGTCCTGGTGTGGCGCTGAGGGATAAAGCACTGGACCGCAAGGTTGGTTTGAAGTAAAAGGTCAGCAATTCAAACTCACCAGCCACTCCTTGGAAAACCTATATAGGGTTACTATGAGTCTAAACCAACTCCAGGGCACTTAACAACAGGTATCTAAAATTTACCATGTCTGAAATAGAACTCGGTGTTATCCTCCTAAACCCTGCTCTCCCCTGTGCTCTCGTCTCAGAAAATAACACCACTAGTCTCCCAGGGGTCCAGCCAAAAGCCTAAGAAATCATTACATCTCCTTCTTCTCACACTCCACAGGAACAAGTCCCGTCAGCTTTCCTTTCCAAACACACTACAAATTCAACCACATATTATCAACTCTCCAACTACTGTCCCCAATCAAAGCCAACACCATCTCATCAACAGACTCCTATCATCCCATTTCACAGCACACACTTCACAGCACATAACACAATTAATTCTCCATACAAAAAAGTGGAAATCCGGTGTGGTTCCCTTGCTCCACATCTTCTGATGTCTTTCCATGACACCTAGAATAAATAAAACCTGAACTAGAATGAAATCTGCACTTCACTACTGACTACCAGGTCTGGTGGCCGGCCCGGCACTGCCTGGTCCCTCAACATCATTCCCCTTCCTCAAGAAGCTGTAAACACTTGCCCCTTGCTGTGCCATGCCATCTCAGACTCCTTTTCACCTCAGAGCACCATTTCTCAAGGTTTCTGCCAGGAGGGAAGTACAGTCCTTTGGAGGGTCAACTCAGAAATCAGATTGCCTGAATCCAAATACTGTCTCTGACATGTTTTAGCTGTGTTACAAATGCTTAACCTTTTGCAGCGGTTCCCACACTTCTAAGAATGCAGGCATTAGCACTTATCGCATACAGTTGTGGCAGAAATTTAATTTCGTGTTTACAAGTGTGTCACATAAAGTTAACTCTACATATTCTACGTATCTATTGCTATTATATTATTCCTCCTGCTTAAAATGTTCTTCCCCAGATAACTGCAGGGCACTTCCACGCTCTCAAATGGCTTCAACTGTCACTGCCTAGACTGGTCTTCCAGCAGACCTGATCTAAACCAGCCTGCTCGCTCACTCACTGTTGTCCTCTGATCTTCCTGTACTTCACGACTTATACTATCTGAAATATCATTACATATCTATTTCTTTGTTGTCTACTTCTCCCAATCGAACAGGAGCTTGGTTCAGTTATGATTTTGCCTTGTTCAAGACTCGATTTCTAGTTCTGACTCAAAAGTCTAGCTTTTCAATGCACACATCTCTTATTCCGGCCAGCAGATTGGTATCCACTACTTAATAACAATACTATACTGAGACACTCTTTCATTTTCTCATTGCTTCTTGAAAAGTAACCACAAGATAGATCATCATTTCCCATTTTGTTGCTGTTAACTACCATCGAGTTGGTTCTGACTCATACTGACCCTGTATAGGTTTCCAAAGCTGGAAATCTTTGCAGGAGAAGAAAACCTCATATGTCTCCTGCGGAGCGGCTGGTGGGCTTGAACCAGTAACTTGGTGGTTCACAGTTGTGTACTTATCCTACAGAACTACCACGTTCCTTTCACAAGGTCACAATCTCTCTTTAGTGAGGAAAAAAAACAGAAAGCCTCAACTTTAGGTGACGTGACTTTGAACACAAACTTAGAAACTGGTAGAATGAAAATTAGAACCCCAACTTTCTAGGAGTCCAAGGGTCCTTTCACTAGGAAATACGTTGTTTAACTGAATTTACAGGAAAGCATCTCTCACTTTCCTGGAGAAATATCCTTTGAGGTCTGCACAAGATTCTTCTCTTCAAGGTTCCTGAGAAGTACCTGTTCTAGTTTCAGACGTATATACAACTCACTCATCAATAATGTACTTAATCTTGGAAAAAAACTAGCTGAAAACAAGCAGTCATATATGATGACTCAATATACAGATTCAGAAGAGCAACAACCCCTTTAAAACTCACAGAACAACAGGGGTGAACATAATACTCTAGCTCAAGCATGCGAATGGCTTTTTCTTCAAAATCCACACAAGAGGGACATGGTCATTACAGGGGAGACCCTTGGGATATTGGTATCAATTATTTCTTGATCTTTGTTCTACTAAGTTCAGTGACAACAAGCTCAGATGTTGTCCACTGGGGATAGGGGATGGATTGGACATAATCTTTCATAATCGTCCAACACTGACCAAATATTCCAGAATAAATTGCCTTTATTTCTATCAGCAGATTTACAAGCTTGTGTTATCTCATGCAGGAACAATTTATTGTTAAGTACCACTGTTTCTGTTCCAACTCAAATTGACCCTGTTTAGGGTTTCTGAGAAGCAGCTGATGGGCTTGAACCATTGTCTTGTGGTTAGCAGTCTAGTGCTTATTCTACAGCACCACACTAGGTTGGTTATGTGTCGTGGAGTTGGTTCCGAAAAACGGCTGGTAGTTTTGAACTGCCGACCTTGAGGTTAGCAGCCCGATTCGTAAGCACTGTGCTATGAGAGATCCTTAGGAATTAGGGAGGCGTAAATCTGCTTTTACCTCCATTTCACAAAAAAAGAAACTGAGGCAGCAGATGGTTATCTTCAACTTGTCTTCAGTGATTTATAATCACTTTGAGGATTCCTAATTTCTGAAGGAAACCTCCACCTTACACCTAACATGTCAACCTCCAGCACTGAAGGGATGAAGAAAACGAATCTCAGTCCCATTAATAAGAAAGCAGAAAAAGAGACTATCGCACTGACTCTGCCTTTTCAAGGCCTCTACTGTTAATTCTGAGAACCCCAGCTGGTCCCAAGGGTAAGAGGAACTGCCCCCACCCGCAGGGCGCCACTTCAGCTGCCCATACCCTGCTCCCTCCCACCCCTGGAGGGCGCGCTCCTACTCGGGAGCCGACACCTGTCTCCTCAGCCGCTTTCGACTGTCACCCTGATCTCCCAAGGTTTAAGCGTCCCCACAACCACGGCCACCACCAGGACTGCAGGCGGCTGGGCAAGTCACAGCAGACCAACCGAGCTGAAAAGATACAAGGAAACTTACAGTTTTCCTACAGCTGCGCGTCACGACGGGGTGACGTCACGGGACCCTGCGTGCAGGGAGGTCAAGGCGCGGGGCGCGGGGCCGCTCGGCCCCCATAACTCCACCCCCAGAGCTACAGGCGGGAGAGACTCCCCCTTTTCTCGGTAGCCCCGCCCCCTGTCTTTGGGCCGCACGCGCAAGCGCAGATGACCTGTGTTTCCGGCTCCCGAAGGGCTTCGGCTTAAGGTGGGGGTTTGCTTTGCGACAGCTTTGCAAACACTCTGTACCCTGGGTCAGGGTGTAAAGAACCCCAGGAGAATAGCAAACAAGGGTTCTGTCTAGGGGATGGAATGGGACACCACGATTGTGAGGAAGTATTTCCACAGACGTGGTCTTCCCTCACGTGTTCTCTAAAAGTTCTCCACGTGTAGGAACACAACCATTTGCTCTCCCGAGATGCCTCCGAGTCCTGAGCTTACAGGAGACCGTTCTCTCACAGACCCACCCCACCCCTGGCAGCCAGGCCCCGCCCCCAAGAGTCCTTTCTTCCGGCTCCGGCGCGTCGCTCCCGCGGGTTTCTTTCTGACTAACCAGCTCGGTCCTGGCGTCGCCTGTGTCCTTTTCCTTTGAGATTTAGCTTCTCCGCTTCCTACTGGATTTCCCGTTTCGGCTAGATGAAGCTATTTGCAGACCATCGTTCACCTCTTTTAAATGTAACAGTGATCTGTATAAAAATGTACACTTATTTGTTAGTGTAAACTTTTCGGACCCAGGGTCACATAACACCCATACTGTGCCCAACCCCAGACATCTCCTTTTTCAGTCTTAACAATTGAGGAACTTTGGTTAAAAGATGTCTTAGTAGAAAGAAAAATGAAGGTCGAAACACAGACAGAATAGTAGCAGGTTATTTCTGCTTTGGGGAGTCTTAACATTACCTTTCATTTTCCAAGGAGCTCTGGTAGCATAATGGTTACAAATCGGGCTGGGAACTTCAAGGTCAGCGGTTCGAAATTACTAGATGTTCCTCGGGAGAAAGATGAGGCCTTCTGCTCCCTTAAAAAGTTACAGCCTCGGAAACCCTGTACAGGGTCGCTATGGGTCGGAACCGACTCGACGGCACTTAACAACAACATGAGCTATACAGGGTTATACAGCTGTGCGTCGGAACCAACTCCACCGGCCCTTCACCACCACCACCACCACCACCAGCTTACATTTCCAAGCAGGACAAATAAATAAACATGATCATAAGCGTGGCTCAGACAAATCTGTTTTGCGGGGGAAATAACTAAAGAATGGGGAAAACAGGCTATGGGGAGAAAAAAAACACACAAAACAGACCCTAAGGAGGAAGTACTGAAAATAGCAAGGATTACTTTTACGAATTTATTTGGAACCACCACAATGGCCAGGTCAGACATGGCATTTTGCCAGACAGCTTCAGTGTAAATAAAACTTGAAACAATGGCTTGTTTACACTCTCATTGAAAATACTGTAGTATTTTCAAAGGAAAGAGTAATAATGGGGAATGTTAGATAGCATTTAACTCTTGAGACCTGAGCTGGTTAAAAAGAACTATTGTTCAAGGAAAATCTAAGTAATTAAAGGTTGTTAAACTTAATGATTTGGATTATACCTGTACATTTTCTCTGAGTATTATATAAAGTTTTAATTATCAAGTGATTTAAGAGCTGTTTGTAAAGTCTGCATGATGATTTTAAAAATGATAAAGTTAATGGAGAAAATTTTTTCTAAATAAGCAGCATTTTTTTGTGGAGCTTTAGGATCAGCACTGGACTGTGAGAGCCACAAGGTCGGCAGTTCAAACCCACCAGCTGCTCCTAGAAAACGCTCTACAAGGTGGCTGTGAGTCCAAACCAACTTAACAGCATTTAACAACATCATATTATCAGGAGGGACCAGTCCCTGGAGAAGGACATCATGCTTGGTAAAGCAGAGGGTCAGCAAAAAAGAGGAAGGCCCCCAACAAAAAGATGGATTGGCCAGGTGGCAGCAGTAATGGACTCAGCTTGACAAAGGTTGTGAGGATGGATGTTGCAGCACCAGGCGTTGTTTCATAGGGTTACTGAGTCAGAGAGCCGTCTTGACAGCACATAACATTTTTTGCAGTAAAAAAGGTTGAAAAGTATATACCAAATATATTTGGTGCATTTAATATTGAATAATTTTGACTCTGAAAGATGTTATCACAGATGCACTCTTCTCACTTTATTGTTCAGTGTTTTTATCTCTTGCTACTCCCGATATTAACATACAGCTCCTATATAGCTAGATGCAGGAGAGAAAGAATGTGGTGAACAAGATTGACAAGCAGAAAGGGTAGCCTTGTCTACTTAGCAGGAGGTGGGAGGACCTCCGGGAATGTCAAGTAGACATTTGTGGGAAAATACACAGATTCAGCCAAGTTTCTATAACAAACTGGAATTTGATCTGGATGAGTATTGAGAAGTCGGATCAAAATTGTATTGACTCTGGAGAGAGGAACTCTACTCGGGAACTGCTTTCTTTGTATAAAGCTCTGGCTCAGGAGGGAGTAAAGACCTCCCCTTTGCCCTCAGGGTTTCATTTTCCTCTTAGTGTTCTTTCCATTTGACATGTGCTGCCACTAGCAAGCTGGCTTCCAGAATCCTCTACTTCAAACACATTCATCTACCCTGGGTCCTCTTTATTGTTATTAAGTGTCATGGAGGCAGTCCTAACTCAAAGCAACACTTACAGAGTTTTCAAGGAGCAGTTGGTGGGTTTGAACAGCCAACCTTGCAGTTAGCAGTCCAGTGCTTATGCTGCAGCACCCCACTAGGACATCCTTGGCACACTGTAAAATGACTGAACTTTAGAAAAGAAAAAACAAAAGGACAGAGTTTGTTGTTGTTGTTGTGTGCCGTGGAGTCAGTTCCAACTCATAGCGACCCTGTACAGAGTTTCTGAGGCTGTAAATCTTTACAGGAGCAGAAAGCCTCATCTTTCTCCCGCGAAACAGCTGGCAGTTTCGAACTGCTGACCTTGCGGTTCACAGCCTGATTCATAACCAGACAGAGACCAAAACAAAACAAAAAAATCCCATCTGTACCACCCCAATTTACATTCTTCTCTAACCTCCAGTTTCCCATCTGAGAACTCTTTCCACAAGAATTAAACCACTTGTATATTCTGGTGTAGCACTGTGGGTTAACGCGCTGGACTGCAAAGGCATTTGAACTGCAAGGTTGGAGGTTCAAGTTCACCAGCTGCTCCTGGGAAACCCTATACAGGGTTGCTACGGGTCAGAATAGACTCGACGGCACTTAACAACAGCAACATATCCTGAAGGGATGTCTCTTATTTCCAGCACAAATCCAGGAGTGTAGTAAGAACCATCTAAGAAGCATCCAAACATGAGTACCAGGGAGATTGTCCTATCCAGGGAGCTGAGTTCGGTAAGTCAATGGAAGGAAAACTGGGACAGAGATTGGAGCGGGGTGTAGTTTTGATAATGACACAATTTTATTTTGTCTGCCGTTGTACATTTCATATCTCATTTTTTTTCACCTCTTATTTCATTCCTTAGTTTAGCCAATCCCACCCTCCATCCCCCCATTTGGTTTCTACTTAACAAGAACTTCCTCTAGGAAGCCCAGAAGCAACTTTGCTCACAGCACCTGGGTTTGTTCCTAACACCCTGGAGTTCCTTGTCACGGTACTCTTCTCATTTTGTTGTTGTTAAATGCCACATAGTCAGTTCTGACTCAGAGTAACCCTATATAAAGTTTCTGAGGACCTTGGCTGGTGAGTTTGAACTGGCAACTGACCATGCAGTTCAAACCAACCTTGTGGTCCAGCGCTTATCCTACAGTACCACACCAGATTTCCTTCTCATTTAGTAACCACGTTAACTGTCTGCCTGCTTTGCTAGACTACAGACTCTGTCAGAATCGAGACTATGTTGATCTAGTGCCATAGCTGAGTCCCATACCCTAAGTAGTGGTGGTGGTGATGTGCCGTGGAGTCAGTTCCGACTCACAGTGGCCCTACATAGGGTTTCCGAGGCTGTAAATCTTTACAGGAGCAGAAAGCCTCATCTTTCTCTCATAGAATAGGTGGTAGTTTTGAGCTGCTGATGTTGAGGTTAGCAGCCTGACTTGTGACCACTATGCTACCAGAGTGTGAGAAAGCAATGGATGGATGGACTCAAATCGAAAGACTGAGTAGGTTTCTTATTCAAGATGCCAGATGACTTCTATAAAGAGGACACTACGTTAATAGAAATACTGGGACGAAAATTCCTTTAGGTAGAAAAACATTTTGAGTGACAATACAATGTAATATAGCAAAAGCATTGAACATGGGCCAGCTCTGACATTAACTGGACACTTTCATGCAAATTCAATAACTTCTCCAAATCAGCAGCAAGGTTAGACTCACTAAATATTATTTATAGTGAATGTCCTAATAGGGTGTTACCCCTTCTGAAAGCTCTGGGAAATCAGGATAGGCCACCTGGAACCTTATTTGCATGAAACTCCAAGAAAGAAACTGACAGGCACTGGGGCAAAGCAATTAATTCTCTTAAACAAAGGATGTTAGACAAAGGCTGTGCCCAGCAACAGGATAGTGGTTAGGGGACTGAGAAGGGAAACAGGGAAGACAAGTAGCTTGTATCCTTGCTCTGAGGAGACCAGTTTATGACTGAATACAAAGCTGGGTGTGTGCTTTTTAGTATACATCAGAAAGAACCACACTTGTGTTACAGGTATGTTGGGGTTGTGGAGAGAGACAGGGAAACAACAGAAAGAAGAGGGTGTCCAAAAGATTTGCAGTTCCTCTAGGGGGAAAAAAGTTCTTCTATGTTTGTAGGGAGTCCTGGTGTGGTGCTATGGGATGATGCACTAGATGACAAGATCAGTTTGAAACACAAGGTTGGCAGTTCAAATTCACCAGCTGCCTCTAAACCCAGTAGCCTCATACCAATGATCAATGTCAGCGTCATCAGAACTTCTGATTTTTCGAAAAAAGCCCAAAAGGCTTTTTTTTTTTTTTTTTAAATGCTTTATCATCTGACATGCAGTTTAAAACATTAAAACAACATGAACCTAACTAAATATCTCTGTGGACTGCATATAGCCTGCTGAATGTGATTTCTAAATTCAAGTCTAAACACAACTGGATCTGAGTTTGAAACGTCAGAATTAAAAGTTTTACTTTATTTTGGCACAACTAGAGTCCTGGTATGGCACTATAGGATAAGCACTGGAGTTTTAACAAGTTCATTAGTTTGAATCCAGAAACCGCTCCTTGGAAACTCTATACAAGGGTGCTATGAGTCAGAATTGACTCGAAGGCACTCAATAACAACAACAACAGAGCTACTTTAAGGGAGTCCTGGTGGGGCACTGGTTAAGGTGCTAGCCTATGAACTACAAGGTTGGTGGTTCAAATCCACCAGCTACTCCATGGATGGTGGTAATGGTGGTTATGTGCCGTGTAGTTGGTACCAACTCATAGCTACCCTGAACAGGGTTTCTGAGGCGCACTTAGGATCAGCACAGGACTACGAATCTGGCTGGCAGTTCAAACCCACCAGCTGTTCCTGGAAAACCCTATATAGGATCGCTATGAGTCGGAACTGACTCAACGGCATTTAACAACAAAGTATTGTCTTCCCTAGTAGTGTACTGGGTTGTGTGTTGGACTGTTAACTGCATGATCACCAGTTTGAATCTACCAGCCACTCTGGGGGAGAAAGATGAGGCTTTTTGCTCCCATAAAGATTTATAGTCTCAGGAGCCCTATATAAGGACGCTGTGAGTCTGAACTCAGTTGACAGCGTACCAGCAGGAGCAGTGCTATCTTCAATGCGTTGTGGTGGTTGTTAGGTGCTGTTGACTCACTTCCCACTCATAGAAAGCCTATGCACAACAGAATGAAACTGTCTGGTCCTGTGCTTTCCTCACAATTGTTGCTAAGCTTAAACCCCTTGCTGCTGTCACTGTGCCAATCCATCTCATTGGGGGTCACCCTGTTTTTCACTGACCCTCCATTTCACCAAGCATGATGTTCTTCTCCAGAGATAGGTCCCTCCTGATAATATGTCTGAAGTATGAGAGATGAATTTTGTCCATCCTGGCTTGTAAGGAGCACTCTGGTTGTACTTCTTCCAACACAGATTTGTTTGGTCTTCCAGCAGTCCATGGCACTTTCAATATTCTCCTTCAACACCATAACTCAAAAGCATCAGTTCTTCTACGGTCTTCCTTATTCACTGTCCAGTTTTCTCATGCATATGAGGCTACTGAAAATACCATAGTTTGGGCCAGGTGCACCTTAGTCCTCAAGCTGACATCTTTGCTCTTCAACACTTTAAAGTGGTCTTGGGCAGCAAATTTGACCAGTGCAATACAGGTAAGTGGTGGTTCAGTGCATTGGTGGTGATGGTGGTGGTGTGCCATGGAGTTAGTTCCAACTCATCGAGACCCTGCATAGGGTTTCCGAGGCTGTAAGTCTTTATATGAATCGGGCTACAAACCTTAAGGTCAGTGGTTCGAAACTACCAGCCGCTCCACGGGAGAAAGATGAGGCTTTCTACTCCCGTAAAGATTTACACCCTCGGAAACCCTG
>NW_006408776.1:2406712-2408335 GCF_000296735.1 Chrysochloris asiatica
TAAGGTATTTCTATTTCCAACCATCTGAGGAAGCACCATAATGCTTCCAAGAGAGGCTGGACCATTTTGCATCCCACCAGCAATGCAGGAGTGTCTCAGTCTCTCTGCATCCTTGCTAGCATTTATTGTCCTCTACTTTTTTTATCTTTGCTGTTATTGCTGGTGTGAGATAATATCTCATTGTTGCTTTGATCTCTAATGACTAGTGATTATGAACATTTCTTCATATGTTTGTTGGCTGCCTACATCTCTTACTTGGTGAAGTATCTTTTCATGTACTGTGCCCATTTTTTAATTGGGTTATTTGTCTTTTTCTTGTAGAAGTGTTGTAGTTTCCTACATATTTTAGGAATGAGTCCCTTGTCTGATGTGTCGTCAAAAAGATTCTTCCCCGTTCTGTGAGTTCCCTTTTTACTCTTTTGGTGAAGTCTTTTGATGCACATAAGTTTTTCATTTTTAGTATGTCCCACTCATCCTTTTGTCTACTTTTGTTTGTGTACTTTCAAAATTTTTGATTGTCTGTATATTCCCTGAATCAGAACCCTCATATTTGTCCCTACTTTTTCACTGAAAACGTTCATAATTTTGGGACTCACATTAAGGTCTTTAATCCTGAGTTGGTTTTTGTATAGGGCTTGAGGTAAATGTCTTGTTTCAATCTTTTGCATATCACTTTTCAGTTCTGCCAGCACCATCTGTTAAAGACTATCTCCTCCCCATGTAAAATACCTCAGCACTTTGTCAAAAATCCGTTGGCTGTATGTGGATGGGTTAATTTCTGGATTGATTTTGTTCTATTGATCACTGTTTCTTTCATTGTACCATTACCAGGCTGTTTTGACCATTGTAGCCGTGTAGTAGGTATTGAAATCAGGGAGGGAGAGGTTTCCAACCTTGTTGTTCTTCTTGAGCAGTGCTTTGCTTATCCTGGGTCTCCTTCCTGTCCATATAAAATTTGTAATGATCTTTTCCATCTGTTTGAAGAATGTCACTGGAATCTGGATTGGGATTGCATTATATATGTAAATTGCTTTGGGTAGTATTGACATTTTCATGATGTTGAGTCTTCCTATCCAGGAACATGGTATGTTCTTCCATGTCTGTAAGTCTCTCTTGGTTTCTTGTAGTAGTTTTTGTAATTCTCTTTGTATAGGTCCTTTGTTTCTCTGGTTACGTTTATTCCTAAATAGTTCATTCTTTGGGTGGCTATCGTAAATGGTATTTCTTTCTTAATGTCTTTTTTCAGCACTGTCATTGTTACTATAGAGGAATCCAACTGATTTTTGTATGTTTATCTTATACCCTGCCACTTTGCTGTATCTTCCAATGATGTCTAG
Organism: Chrysochloris asiatica; assembly: GCF_000296735.1. Taxonomy (NCBI): domain Eukaryota; kingdom Metazoa; phylum Chordata; class Mammalia; order Afrosoricida; family Chrysochloridae; genus Chrysochloris; species Chrysochloris asiatica. Next base: position 2,408,050 of record NW_006408776.1, read on the forward strand.
TAGCTTTTTTACTGAGTCTTAGGAGTTTTCTATGTATAGGATCATATCTTCTGCAAATATAAAGAGTTTTACTTCCTCTTTGCCAATTCAGATGCATTTAATTTCCCTCTCTTGCCATATTTGTTGTTGTTAAGTGCTGTTGAGTCAGTTCCAACCCATAGCGACCCCTGTATACGGTTTCCAAGGAGCAGCTGGTGAGCTTGAACCACCAACTTTGCAGTCCGATGCATTAGCCCAACGTGCCACACCAGGACTCCCTCTTGCCATATAGCTCTGGCTAATACTT
>NW_006408776.1:2408435-2410944 GCF_000296735.1 Chrysochloris asiatica
CTTTCTACTCCCGTAAAGATTTACACCCTCGGAAACCCTGTACAGGGTCGCTATGGGTCGGAACCGACTCGACGGCACTTAACAACAACAACAACAACAAGTCTTTATAGGAGCAAAAAGCCTCATCTTTCTCCCATGGAACTGCTGGGATTTTTGAACCACTGACCATGAGGTTAGCAGCCCGACTCGGAAACACTACGTTACCAGAGCTCCTTTTCAATGCATTGAGGTGGTGGTGGTGGTGTGCCATGGAGTCAATGCATTAGGGGGTCTCAAAACATTTTTTATTTTCTAAAGTTTTATTGTAAGGTTTACATGGGAGGACATCACCTTTACACCCACCACATCGTATTTCATTTCATTGCAATGATTACAATCCCCTTCATGCATCATCAAATAACCCAAAACGGTACACCCCACAGGCCAACCCCTCCCCCTAGCCACCAGCACACAGCCCTTCTCCCTTCCTGAATCTGGTGTTCCCAGCTGCTCCATCTGTCCACATCATCGTCTCTGTCTCCATCCCTGGCGTCACTGCCTCTCTGGGTAGGGTCCCACTCTCTGTTTTTCTGACTTGATGGTCCCAGGGACCTCCGCTCCTGGGCTGCAAAATCAATCACGCTCCTTCTTTTGTCAAAAAAAATCTACGTCTGTATTTTCTATTGTCACAGTCAGTCCTGATGGCAATTGTTCACTGTTGTTCTACAAGAATCTTATCACCATTTCCTTTTGCCAGCCTGGTTCTAACGTATAGGAAATCATTCAGTGGTGATTCTACCTTCCCCCTCCCTGTCAGGAACTAGGCTCCCTCTTAAAAGCTTGTAAGCCGTCACTTCTTGCCTTTATAGGTCCTCCCATTTTGGGTAGCCAGTACCTATGTTGCCCATTCTGTCAACCCTGTGTACCGAGGGGGTGGGAATGATCCTCGCTGTAAAGATTTGTTCCCTTTTTGGAGTTACTACATCCATAAGCATAGGTAAAGTTCATCAAATTGTAGCTGGTTACTCTTCCTCCCATCCCTTTTCTTTATTTTTCTAATCGAGTTCTGATCATTCAGCCATCAAAGCCAGGTCAAGTGGGTACTATCTGCAAGTATGGGTGTTCTTGTGCCTCTCCCCTCACTTCATATCAGCTGGATGCTTCACTCTCAACTCTAGTCCTCTGTGGCCATGTTGCTGCCTCTGGACCCAGGAGTCCCCAGGTCTTGCTGTACTGCTGGCCATCCAGGTCTCCACCCAGGTCCCCCGGGGTCTATTGAATGCGGTCAGGCTTAGTTCGCAACTTCATTGCTGTTTTCCCCTCTTCCCTTATCGGTGACCAACGTGGTCACCATCCAGACCACATGCCTGCTCATGTATTCCCCTTGAGTCTCAGTCTTGAAAAGGGGTTTGCTCTGATGGGTACCGACCACTTGCCTTGATGGGTCCTGGGCAAACAGCTTACTTGTTCTTGTAGTAATCAGTCAGACGGCCATTATTGTTTCGGAATTTTCCTTCCAGTCTTTCATTCATGAAGTATCTTCTGTTCTTCTAGCCACTCCAAGCTGGTCTACTCATCCTTTCCAGTGGAAATTTCCTACCTCAGTCGGTTCTGGATGGGGTTCTGGATTCCGCTTACCGTCTCATGCAGTGTAAAGGCTCCACAGGAAGCCTCTTTCACTGGGCAACTTATAGCCCCCTTTAAGGTATTCCAGTCAGTTATAGGCTGAATGAAGATGGACTTAAAAGCTTTCTGTAGTGATGATTCTGGCTATTCCTTTCTCCCCCCTCAAGTGTCTATTTTACAATGGTAGGCAAGGGAAACCAAGATTCAAAAGATAGCCCAGCATCTTAACACTATCCCCACTTTTACCCCTTCAAACTGTGCCTCAATCCCTGTATCCTGGAGCCCTGTTGTTCCAAGGTTGATCATACATCATCATTTACCTCTGTCCCACTTAGCCCATGTGAACCTGCCTAAAAGTTCTCCCATCAGCCTTGTTCTTCCATTCCCCTCCCCCTTCCTGTGTATTGCAACCCTCCCCATCCTCCCCCAGCACCCAAGCTATCCTGTGTCTATTCCTTACCATGTGATCTATCTTCCCCTCACTCCCTCCCCTCCTCTCATCCCAAACATCCTGTTGTTGTTGTTGTTGTTGTTAGGTGCCATTGAGTCGGTGCCCACTCATAGCAACCTTATGTACAGCAGAACGAAACACTGCCCGATCCTGAACCAACCTCACTACTGTTGCCATGCTTGAGTTCATCAATGCTGCCACCTGGCCAATCCATCTCGTTGGGGGTCTTCTTCCTTTTCTCTGACCCTCCACCTTACCAAACATGATATCCTTCTCCAGCAACTGGTCCCTCCTGACAACATGTCTGAAGTATGAGAGAAGTTTGGCCATCTTGGCCTCCAAGGAGCACTCTGGCTACACTTCTTCCAACACAGATCTGTTGGCTCTATGGGCAGCCCATGGCACTTTAAATATTCTCCCCATACATCCTGGTGATCAGCAAATATATATATA
>NW_006408776.1:2413154-2456992 GCF_000296735.1 Chrysochloris asiatica
TTTTGTCAAATGCCTTTTCTGCATCAATTGATATGATCATGTGATTCTTTTCCTTTTTCTTATTTATATGGTGGATTACAGCGATTCTTTTTCTAATGTTGAACCATCCTTGCATCCTATTTATGAAACCCATTTGGTCATGATGTATTATTTTTTGATGTGCTGCTGGATTCTGCTGGCTAGGATTTTGTTGAGAATGTTTGCGTCTATATTCATGAGGGATATTGGTCTGTAGTTATATTTCTTAGTGATATCCTTCCCTGGTTTTGGTATGAGGGTTATGGTTACTTCATAAAAAGTATTAGGAAGTTTTCTGTCCTCTTCTATATTCTGCAATAATTTGAGTAGAATTGGTGACAGCCCTTCCCTGAATGTTTGGTAGAAGTCACCAGTGAAGCTGTCTGGGCCTGGACTTCTGTTGGTTGGGAGTTTTTTGATGACCTGATCAATTTCTTTTTTTGTTCAAGTTTTTTTACTTCACTCTGTGTAAGTTTTGGTAGGTTATGTTTTTCTTAAAATGCATCCATCTCGTCTAAGTTTTCAAATTTGTTGGAGTACAACTCTTCATAATATTCTGTTCTAGTCACCTTGCTACACAGGCAGTGTGTGTGCACTATAGACACCTCCAGCAGTGGATGGGGGTGTCCCCTCACTCAGGCCCCTCCTCTAGTCCCCATCGTGGAGGTGTGCAGATAGATATTGAGATGTTAATGAGAGAAAGATTGTCCACTATTTTTGTCTCTGAAGGCCTTTATGTATCTGCATGGGCACAGTGTAATTCTCGAGATAGTTGTGTCCTTTTATGTTGGGGTTTTACAGATTGTGCATGATTTGTCTGTCAGACCTGAAGGGCCGGCTTTTTTCTTGCTACATAGGCCTGTGACCCCAAGCTGATGTCATAAGCAGTCACCAACCTCTTTCTCTCTGTAATGTGGGAAAACTGTGGGGTCAGCACGGGACTTTTTTTTTGGGGGGGGGGGGTGGAAGGTGTGGGGGTGTGCACCCATCCACCTGAAGGCATTTGGGCTGGGCAAAGAAGGTGTGACAGGGAAGAGGAGGAAAAAATGTGTAGGACCCCTCCACCTCCTTTTGCAAATGTTACTGCACTGTTTTTAGTATAGGTTCCCTGTGCCGTTCTGGCTGTAGGTCCACCCTCTGAATGCCCCTGGGTGGGGTGGCTGCAGAGGGAGTCCCAACTCAAATAATTCCTAACTCGCAGTATTTTCCTTTATATCGTGATTTTTTTCACTTGTGTGTGTGTGAAACTGACATCCTGGTTCAGAGCTCTGGTGTTGTACTGTGAGCACAACTTCTCTGCATTTTCAATCCCTCCCTGACAAAGCCTTTCCTACCTGGCTGTCTCTGCCGCTTCCCAAACCGGAAGCCTCTCAAAACATTTTTGATGAATGAACAACAATACCAACATAAGTTGTTGTTGTAGTTAAGTGCCATCCAGTTGGTTCCAACTCACAGCATTTCTATATAGAGTTTCTGAGGCTTTTTAAATCTCCTCTGTCTCCACTGGTGGGCTCAAACCACAGATCTTGTGGTTCACAGTCCAGTGCTTGCCCTGTGGAGTCACAATTGTTGCTATTGTTGTTAACTGCCTTCAAGTCAGTTCCGACTCATAGTGACCCTGTACTGGGTTTCCAAGGAGAAAATGGTGGGTTCTGAACTGCCAACTTTATGGTTTGAAGTCCAGTGCTGATCCTTACAGTGCCACACACCAGGATTCCATGGAGCCACTATTGTTGTTATTAAGTGCCATCGAGTTGGTTCCAACCCATAGCGACCCTGTGCAGGGTTTCCGAGGCTGTAAATCTTTATGGGAGCAGAAAGCCTCACCTTTCTTCCGCGGAACAGCTGGTAGTTTTGAACTACAGACCTTAAGGTTCGCAGCCCAATAACTACTATGCTACCAGAGGTCCTTACATTAGGCACTGTTAAACACACACACACAAGAAAATGGTGAACAATTGGAAATGTATACTATGTTTGGTTCCTGTAACAACAACAAAAAATTTTATATTCAGTTTACCTTTGATCTTCTTGGATGTCATCTGTAGACCTTTAATACTAGTTCTGTTTATAAAAAATAGGAGTCAAGAGGGCTGGAGATGGAAACACCATTGACTTTAGAAAGAGAGAGGGGAAGAGAGAGAAAGAGTTTAGGAGAAAGAGAGGACAGATTAAAGTGGATTGGCTAGTAAGAGAGTGGAAATTTTCCTCCTATTCCCAACAGGCTTATTTTTTATCTTTCTTTTTCACACTGTAAAGTGTCCAATTAAATTGCAAAGTTAATTCTCATCAGTAAGGAAGGGATTCAAAATGTATTAATTAAGGATTACTGGGCATTTAAATTTTATTCATGAGGATGAAAACTTTTAAATAATTAAACAATGACTTGTTCACTTTTGCATATTTATATTATTATAGAATATTACAATTTTAGATCAATACTTTAGACTGTATGTTCTAGGGACCTGGGGAACTATTTTAAAATCAGAGATGTGCTTATTGGTTTGTTTGAGTTTATGAATTATGATACCGAAGTTCCCCTGAGAAATGATGGTCTCTTTTCTTTGCAGATGAAGTCTTTAGCAGGATGAGATCTTATCTTGCAGGAAATCATGAATTCATTGTGGAGGAGAGTGCTTTGGATTACAGTCTGGTGGAACATGAAGTACTTTCTACATTCTCTACTGTCTCTTTCAGTGATTTATCTTGTGCACAAAAATCATCTCTAGTATTTTTCAAAACAGATGAATCTATCTTTACAAAAATTGAACCATTGTTCTAAAAAAAAAAAAAAAAAAACCCTAAGAGACAGAAAATCAAAAATACTTCTTTGGAAATAAGATAAAAATGAAAAAAAGTACCATGGCTTGGGCTGAAAATCAAATATGTTATGATCATGTCAAAATTCATGTTTTTATACATTTTAAATAGTGAAGTAACTGTTGCAAAAGTTGGAATTGTTAACTTTCTTACAGATCAATGTTGAGAAGAATATACATTATATAATTGAATATAAATTGTGAAAATATAATCTGAAAGTAAAATGATAATTTACATTGAATTTCTTTTTCCAATTTTCCTTTGTCTTTTTGACACTTTGTTTGAGTCCCTCTGCTATTTTCTCTCAGTATATGAGCTGCTCTAATTCAGATAATACTGAAAAATATAACTTCATAGAGAGAAACAACGTGGGAAATTATGCTCTTGTAAGTAAAACTAAATTACAGCGCTTCAAATGGTACCAATAATCAGTTTTTGTTTGTTTGTTTTAATCATGGGTTTTCATTAAGAAAATAAAGGCTTTAGCTTTTTCTATGTGGACAGAGAAAATATGCTTGTAGAAGCCCATTGTTTCCTTGTCACCTTGATGGACAGAGATTATTATTAACAATAGTGTAATACAGGCATCCAGAGAGTCTGGAATTCTGTCTGTTAAGAGTTAGATTCTGCCAGTGGGTAGCAGCTGTTTTAAATTTAAGAAGACAGGAGTGAGTTAGTGACATTTTGTAAGAAATAAATGGGCCCTTAACACACACCAATTATTGGTAAATTCAGAAAATGATAAACTTTTGTCCTTGAACAGGAACAAAGATGTGAAACACACCTGCAAAGACATACTCCTAGTTTCCAAAAAGAAGAGAAGCTATTGTGGAATTGAGACCTTGGAGGCAGCGCCTTCATTATTCTGTTTGCATCTCGTATCTCCCTTTTTTTTTTTTTTAATACTCAAAGATCCCTGGTAGTGTACTGGTTAAAGTGCTCAGCTGCTAATCAAACCTACCAGCTGTTCTGTGGTAAAGATTATAACCTATTCGGTCCTATTGGGCCACTATGAGTCAGAACTGATTCAGCGGCAACTGGCTTTTGTTTTCCTTTTTTTCTTTTCCATTGAGGACAATCTGCCGACTTTAGTAATTCTAAAGCCTTATAGATTTTTATTCAAAAACACACACAAAAAAGTGTCACAACTCTAAAGATGTCAAACTCCACTTTAAAAACCAGAATTGTGTCCTAAAGTAATTTTCCATTAACATTTGTTCAAGACTATTTTTTAAAATAAAATAAAATTTATTTTAAAGTAAAAACAAACAAACAAAGGAACTCAAAAAGGAATACAGTTTTTTTGTTTATTTGGGGTTTTTGTTTTGTTGTTTTTGGTTTTTTGGTGTTTTTTTTTTGTTTTTTTTTTTGCTAGTAATTCTATAGTCAAGAAGGGCTGAAATCTCAAACGACTCAGTTTCTTCACAAAGGATATGTTCTGAGAACATTTTTAAACTCACTCTAAGTCGGTTCTAGGGGACTATTTCCTTATTTGGTTTATGATTTTCTTTGATGTTTGAGATGTTCAGGGTCCGTGGTAAAATCGGGTAGGTGAAGTCTGTATCTGATTCCATCCAACTCCTCTTGTGCATCATCACTCTAGCGTTCTGTGGTTTCTCTTGGAAGGCTGTTTGTCCTCTGGCTGTGTACAAGCCTCCAGCTGGAGACACTCGGCCCCACAAGTAAGCCCCTGGCCAGAGACACTCAGTTGTGTTTGCTTTATGGACCAGGAAGTCCATCTCTCTGCCTCTGCTGTGGCTCTTGAGTCTGTTGCTGCGCTTTCTGTTCATAAGGTATTTGTGTTTCCTGCTTCAAAATTCTAGGTTCTGTGTGGTTAAGATGTCCTTTTTTCCCTGAAACAATTTTCTTCTATCAGTTTGTACTTGACTACTTCTCGAAAGGTCAGCAGTTCGAAACTACCAGCTGTTCTGTGGGAGAAAGATGAGGTTTTCTGCTCGCATAAAGATTTACAGCACCAGAAACTCTGTACAGGGTCTCTATGAGTCAGAACCGACTCCATGGCACATAACCACCACCACCACCATGACTTCTGAAAATAAATAGCTCTGGTAGCGTGGTGGTTACGAGTTGAGCTGCTAACCTTAAGGTCAGAAGTTTGAAACTACCAGTCATTCCACGGGAGAAACATGACACTTTGTGTTCCTATAAAGATTTAATGCCTCAGAAACACTATGCAGGGTCACTGAGTTGGAACCGACTCCACAGCACACCATCGCCACTTAACAAATTTAACATCAACTTTCTGAACACAAATAACAAAAGACAACTGAATGGTTTTTAAGCCATACAATAAACGTACTGCTAACAGACCTGTGTTGGAAGAAGTGCAGCCAGAGTGCTCCTTGGAGAACAGGACGGCCAAACTTTGTCTCTCATACTTCAGACATAGTGTCAGGAGGGACCAGTAGCTGGAGAAGGATATCATGTTTGGTAAGGTGGAGGGTCAGAGAGGAAGAGGAAGACCCCCAATGAGATGGATTGGCCAAGTGGCAGCATCGATGAACTCAAGCGTGGCAACAGTAGTGAGGTTGGCCCAGGACTGGGCAGTGTTTGGTTCTGTTGTGCATAGGGTCGCTATGAGTCAGTACTATCTTGATGGCACCTAACAACAACAACAACCCCATACTGTAGTCCTGGTGTGGCACTGTGGGTTAATGCGCCAGACTGCAAAGCCGTTTGAACTGCAAGGTCAGTGGTTCAATCTCACCAGCTGCTTCTTGGAAACCCTATACAAGGCCACTGTGGGTCGGAACCGACTCGACGGCACTCAACAACAACAACCACATATAACAAACAAGAGATTTTATATGTTTTAACTCTTGTTTGGTATTTCACTGAGTTAGTGAAGAACTTTCAACAAACCTCTTCTTTAAGTGAATTTTGTAGCAGATTTTAAAGTATCAACTTTCTAGTATTTTAAAATATCACGTAACTTACATAAATGAGAAAACGTATTTCTCAAAAACCTAATTTAAAATAAAAATAAATTCCTTCAAGTTGCTATTTAAATTTCCTGAAATAGATCCTCATACCTGCGTCACTTAAAGCTCTACCCTTTATTTTTTAGCTACAAATGATGTTTTTCTTATTTCTTTATCTTTAAATCGTAACTCAAGAAATATATCACAAGAAGATCTATACTTAGAAGCAAAGGAAAACTGGGATAAAAATATAGGTTGGCGGTTCAAACCCACCAAGTACTGCTCAGAAACCCTATACAGTGTCGCTATGAGTCGGATCTGACAGGCTGCACTTAACAACTAAATACACAAACCAGAAGTCCTGGTGTGGCACTGTATGATAAGTACTGGACCACAAGGTCAGTTTGAACTGCAAGGTCAGTGGTTTAAACTCCATCAGCTGTTCCTCAGAAAATCTATGAGTTGGAACTGACTCAATGGCACTTAACAACAACAATATACAAACCAAAACACCAAACCCACTATGATCAAGTCAGTGTCTACTCTTACGGACACTAGATAGGGTTTCTGAGACTGTAAATCTTTATGGGAGCAGATAGCCTCCTCTTTCTTTCAGCGCAACTGGTGACCTTGCTTTTAGCAGCCCAACAGCTAAACTAGGACTCCTTAAATAATTGTTATGGTTGTGATGTGCTGTTGAATTAGTTCCCACTCATAGCAACCCTGTATAGGGTTTCCCAGGAGCAGCTGGTGGGTTTGGACCACCAACCCTGTGGTTCAAAACCCGCAGACATCGAGCTGATTCCTATTTACAGCAAGCCTGGATAGGGTTTCAGAGGCGAAAATCTTTATGAGAGCAGAAAGCCTCATCCGTCTTCTGCAGAGTGCCTGGTGGGTTTGAACTGCTAACCACAAGGTCATTCTACAGACCCTCTAATGAATATATAAACTGTGTTTAGTATACTGAGTCCCTGGTGTGCAAATGGTTAATTGTTTAATGACTAGCTGAAAGGTTGATGGTTCAAAACCACCCAGAGGTGACTAAGAAGGCAAGTCTGGCTGTCTACTTACAAAAGGTCACAGTCTTGAAACCCCTGTGAAGCAGTTCTACTTTTCTGTGAGCTGAAATCAACTTGACAGCAATTAGCAATGTTGTTGCTATTAAGTGCCATCTAGTTGGTTCTGACTCATAGCAACTCTCTATAGGGTTTCTAAAGAGTGATTGGTGAGTTTGAACCACCGACCTTGCAGAACAAACTCAACCATCTCAAGAACAGATCTGATGCATTAGACAGTAATGACCAAAGACCAGAAGAGTTGTAGGATGATATTCAAGATCACACAGGAAGAAAGCAAAAGTTCATTAAAAAAGATAGGAAATAAAGGACAAAAATGGATATCAGAAGAGACTCTGACACTTGCTGTTGAATATAGAGAAGCAAAAATGAATGGAAGAAATGAGGAAGTGAAAGTGCTAAGTAGAAAACTTCAAAGGATGGTTTGAGCAGACAAAGTCAACCATTACAATGAAATGTGCAAAGACCAGGAGTTAGAAAACCTATAGGGAAGAACACTCTCAGCATTTCTTGAGCAGGAAGTACTGAAGAAAAAATAATTCAAGCCTTGGGTTGCAAGGCTGAATAATTCTACGAACAAAATAAAGAGCTTGCTGGCTCTGTAGGATAAACACTCAACTGAAAACCACAGGGTTGGTGGTTCAAGCCCACCAACCACTCTTTGCTCCAAAAATATAAACCTTTCTACTTCTGCAAAGATTTAAAACACAAAACCAAACAAAGCTAATAGACCCTACATACAGTTGCTATGAGTTGGAACTGATTTTATGGCACTTAACAACCAACAATGGAGAAAATATTGAATGATGCAGGAAACATTAAAAAAGCTTGAAGGAATATACAAAGTCACTGTACACATAGTTACAGTACAAAAATGAATTTGTCCATGTTCAATCATTTCAAGAGATACCATATGACCAAGAACTGAGGATGCTGGAAGGAAGAAGTCCAAGCAGCACTGAAGGTATTGGTGTAAATCCAGGCTCTAGGAATTGACGTAACACAAACTGAAACATTTCAGACTGATGGCATGCTGGAGGTGCTTAACAGAAGAGGTACACATCTGTGCCCATTCCAAAGAAAGACGACCCAACAGAAGGTGGAAAACATCAAACATCATCATTAAATTCACACCCAAGTAAAATGTTGCTGAAGATAATTCAAAAACGTTTATATCAGTATATGGACCAGAAACAGCCAGAAATTCAAGCCAGATTCCACAGGGGACATAGAATAAGGGCTATTACTGCTGATGTTAGATGGATCTTGGCTGAAAGCAGAGAACACCAGAAAGATGTTTACTTGTGCTTTATTGACTATGCAAAGGCTTTCGATTGTGTAGATCATGACAATCTATGGACAACATTGTTAAGAATGGGCAGTCTAGAATAGTTTGTTGTGATCATGAAGAACCTGTACATAGACCAAGAAGGGGCCATTTGAACAGAACAAGGGGATGCTGACTGGTTTAAAATCAGGAAAGGTATGCTTCAGAGTTGTATCCTTTCACCATACTTATTCTGTCTGTATGCTAAGCAAATAATCTGAGAAGATGGATTGTATGAAGAAGAATTTGCCATTAGGACTGGCAAGTTAACTTGTGATATACAGATGTTAACCTTGCTTGCTGGAAATGCAGAGGACTTCAAATACTAACAGATGAAGACCAGAGACTACAGCCTTTAACATGGATTGCACTTCAGTGTAAAGAAAACAAATATCCTCACAGCTGGACCAATATATAACATTATGATAAATGAAGAAAAGATTGAAGTTATTCAACACTTCAGTTTGATTGGCTCCACCATCAATACTCCTGGAAGCAGGAGTCATCATAAAATGATATATTGCTTTAGGCAAGTCTGCTGCAAAAGTGTTAAAGAGCAAAGATGTGGTTTTAAAGACTATGATGCACCTGACCTGAGCCTTGGTATTTTCAGTAGTCTCATATACATGTGAAAGTTGGACAACGGACAAGGATGACTGTAGAAGAATTGATGCATTTGAATTAGGACGTTGGCAAAAATATTGACAGTACCATGGACTGCCAGAAGAACAAACAAATGTGTCTTGAAAGAAAATAAAGTCAGAATGCTCCTTAAAAGGGAGGGTGGTGAGTCTTAGTCTCTTAAACTTTGGACATATTATCAGGAAGGACTATTTCGTGGAGAAGGACATTTTGCTTGGAAAAGTGGAGGCTGAGTGAAAAGAAAGAAGACGCCCAAGGCACAGTGGCAGTAGCAATGGGCTCAAACATAGCAGCATGAGGATGGTGCAGAACTGGGTAGTGTTTCAATGAGCTGTATATAGGTTCTCTATGAGTCGGAATTGATTCTGACACTTAACAACATGGGTTTATGTCATTATTTACTTTGAAAATCTTGACTATAAATCAAAAGATCTGAGGTGTGAACACACCAGTGGCTCTGGGGAAGAAGAGAATTGCCAGTTTGCTCTTGGAAAGATGCCAGTCCAGGAAACCTCAAAGGGCAGTTCTACTGGTTTAAAATCAGCAAAGATGTGTTTCAGAGTTGTATCCTTTCACCATACTTTTCCTGTCTGTATGCTAAGCAAATAACCTGAGAAGATGGATTGTATGAAGAAGAATTTGCCATTAGGACTGGAGGAAGAGTCATTAACAACTTGTGATATACAGATGTTAACCTTGCTTGCTGGAAATGCAGTCCTGGTGTAATGCTGCAGGATAATACACTGGACCACAAGGTCAGTTGGAACCGCAACAATGGTGGTTCATATCTACCAGCCGCTCCTTGGAAACCCTATACAGGTTGCTATGAGTCAGAACCAACTCGACGGCACTTAACAACCACATCACCGTCTTGAGTTGCTGTGTGTCAGAATCTACTTGACAACATGTAGGGACATATAAACACACCAAAAACCTAAGTCCACTGCCATGTACTTGATTCCTATTCCTAGAAATCCAGGTATGGTTTCTGAGACTGTAGGTCTTTATGGGAGCAGACAATCTCATCTTTCTCCTGGAGTGGGTGAATTTGAACCTCCCACATTTGGATTACCAGCTGAGCACTTTAATCACTGCACCTCCAAACGGCAGTGGCTATGTGCCGTGGAGTCGGTTCCGACCCATAGTGACCCTGTACAGGATTTCCGAGGCTATAAATCTTTACGGGAGCAGAACGCCTCTTCTTTCTCCCGCGGACCAGCTGGTAGTTTCGAATTGCTGACCTTGCGGTTCACAGCCCGATTCCTAACCACTACACTACCAGAGCTCCTTGCACCTCCGTATAAGCTGAGGTATATGAGCTGAACTCCCCTTCATGCAACAACAGTCATCCCGCTTCTTCCCTGTGGTTCCTACGTCCATTCCACCCACCTTCTCATCCCTTCTCAAGTTTGTTCTTTAGTAAATGTTGTCCTTTGGCTTTTGGTAATTCACCATTCCATGGTGAGCACGCCTTACCAGTGTTGTTGTCTCCCCTATACACCTACTGCTTGGCATCCAGCCCAACTTTTATAAAACTCTATTGCCATTAAAATGATACATACTAATCATTTTATAATGAAGATTAGAATGATAAACTAAAGGGTAGCTGTGGTTGTGAAATACTGTCGAGCCAGTTTTGACTCATAGTAACCCTGTGTGGGATTTCTGAGGCTTTTAAAATCTTTGTGGGAGAAAACCTCATCTTGCTCCTGCAGAGAGGTTGGTAGACTCCAGCAGCCAACCTTGCGATTCCGTAGTCCAGTATTTATCCTACACGGGCACCATACACCCCACATTATGTTTGTTACGTGCTGCCGAGTGGGTTCTGATTCATAGCGACCCTGTATAGGAGTTCCAAGGAGCCGACTGGTGAGTTTGAATCGCCAACTTTGTGGTTCAAACCGACCTTGCAGCCCAGTGCTTTATCCCACAGCGTCACCCCAGGACTCCATGTTCCCCATAGGGTAGTAGAAAATATTAAAATAAATAAATAAATATTGGCAAAATAATTCCTATGGTTATGGTTTACATGACTGCTTCCAAACATGTGAAGTCAGAACAAGATTTCTTGTGATTAACTGTCCACCATCACCTCCCATACCACCTAAAATTAGAACCTGGAATCAAAGCAAAAAAAACAAATAAGGAAAAACTCTCAGAGTTTGAGGGTTCCCCTTCAGCACTGTGTTCCTCCCATTTTGACACATTTTCCTTCCTATTAATATTGCAGTTGAAAATTAAAATTTTGCTGTACATTATTATTCTGGTGGAATCCTGGTGTGGCACTGGATTGCTAACTACAAAGTCGACGGTTCAAATCCACTAGCCAATCCTCAGAAACCCCATACAGGGTTGCTATGAGTTGGACCGTCTCAATGGCACTTAACAACAACAACATTTCTGGTCAAAACCAAACAAAAAACTTGGATTTGCAAGATTCTTTGTGGCAAAGGATACTTTTCTCATTTACTTTGCTTACAAAGTCCTTAAAATTCATTTTTTTAAAAAAAACAAAAACCACACAAATGAATAATAGCATGTTTTGTGCTTAAGCTTAATCACACAGTCATGCTAAGCTGTTTTGAAGGAAAGGTCCAGGCAGGGCAGAGCGAAATAATGGAAAATAGTTGCCTCATCCTTTAGCCATTGCCTGGGAGAGGCAACATAACCTTTGATGTTTAGTTCAGACCTTGAATCTGCAGGAGCAATGCCTTAGAAGCCCTGAAACCCCAAACCACGGATATCCAATTTTGATTTAAATAAAAAGAATTCTGTTAAAAATGGTTTCATACATCAAGAATCATTGATGCAGATCTTTTACTAATTGGTCTTTAGTCATCTGGAAAAAGAAATCATTTTAAAACAATCTACATCTTAGAGCATATCGCAGTTTACTCAAAAGTATAAAAAGTCATTGTTGCTATTAACTAAATGTGGGTGAATTTGAAAACTCTCTAAAGAGATGTTTTAGAAGACAGACTCTGCAACAGTTTAAAATATTTAAGATTTCTGAAATGAACAGATCTGCCTAGGAACATCTAGTGTGAAATAATACTAAATATTTACTTTTATGTACTTTAATTTCTTTAGACGTTTTTAATTGTGTGAAATGAGAATGTTTTGTTACAGAGTAAATGCTAATTTTTTTAAAAAGCAAGCTTACTTGAAAATCTACTGTATATGCTTATTAATCAATAATTTTTTATCTATCACATGCTCTATGCAGGATACTGTGATACTGATATACTGAGGAAAATATGAATAAGGCACAAAGTCTCAAGGATATTTCAATTCAATAGGGGAGATAAAGTGGGTAGGACTTAAATAATAATAATACAAAATATAAAACTCTAATTAAATTTTGTTAAGAATATAGATTTTTAAATAAACATTTGGCAATTCAAACTTAACAATGTAGTTGTAAGCCATGACCAAGTAGGTCCATTGTTGTTGTTAAGTGCCACTGAGTTGGTGCCGACTCATAGTGACCTTATATAGGGTTTCCAAGGAAGTGCCAACCTTGCAGTTCAAACTGATCTTGCAGTCCAGTACTTATCCCACATCAGAAGTAGGTCTATTCAATGAATTAATATATACACAGTTCTCAAAACATATGTAGTATGTGCTAGCTATAAGTTATCTATTTCAGGCATACACAATGGTTCAAACTATCCAAAATATTTAATGTGTTACATTAATGAAACAAGGAAGAAAAAAAAAAAAAGTTTGTTAACTGATACAAAAAACACATTTGAAAAACTTCAGCAGCAATTCACCAAAAAATCAGAAGAAGGAATCCCTGTTAAAAGGTGTATGGCTAAAGGTATCATCATTAAAATCAGGAAAGAAATAGATCACCAGTGACTCCTTGGAAATCCTATGCAGGGTCACTATGGGTCAGAAATGACTAGATGACATTTAACAGTAACAACAACTTCATCAGTCAAAGGAACTCTGGCACCGTAGTGGTTATGAGTCGGGCTGCTAATGTCAAGGTCAGCAGTTCGAAACAACCAGCCATTCCACTGGTGAAAGATGAGTTTTTTTGCTCTCATAAAGATTTACAGCCTCGGAAACACTATGCAGGCTCATTCTGAGTCGGAAGTAACTCCACAGCACACCTCCACCACCACTATGTCAGTTATAGAACCCTGGTGGTGTAGTAGGTTACCCGTTGCTCTGTGGGAGAAAGATGAGGAGAAAGATTTACAGCCTTGGAAACACTACACAGGGTCACTATAAGTTGGAAGCAACTCCATGGCACACAACAATCACCATCACTATACTCATCAGGGATCAGTTATGGGGCAGAAATGGTACCAGTTCTTTTAGCAGAGATAATTTAATGGTTAACTAGAGGTTATATTGTTGACTAGGCACAGCTAAAGTACAACAAACAAATGTGTTTTGGAAGAAGTAAAGCCAGAATGCTCCTTGGAAGCCAGGATGGTGAAATTTTGTCTCTCATACTTCAGACACATTATCAGCAGGGCCTAGTCCCTGGAAAACGACATCATGCTTGGTAAAGTGAAGGGTCAGCGAAAAAGAGGAAGACCCCCGGTGAGATGAGTTGGCACAGTGACAGCAGCAGTGGGCTCAAACATAACAACTGTGCAAAATTTCCTTCTGTTGTGCGTAGTGTTGCTAGGAGTCGGAACTGACTCGATAGTGCCTAACAACAGTAGGCAGCTAAAAAGACAGAAAGAGAACACGGGATCATAGAGGTATCAGCTACAGAGAGCAGCTCTCACTCTATGATTAGTGAGAGTCAGAAAAGAGGTTAGATTTGTTAAATTTGTGCAGCATTATGGAAGAGGCCTCATCAAACTAAAATTCAGACCTGAATAGAAGATGCTGCCCAGCTGATGTTGCTAAGGACTTGCAGTGGAGTGATGGATGCAAATGTTAGAAACAGCGTTATTCAAATTGACCCACTACTATGGGAAATAATTACTGCTGCCAAGATGAAGAAGCATTCTTGGGAGGATGCTCAAAAGTCAGGAAGCGAATAGGAAGCCCGCAGAAAACAAACACGAAGGAACAATCCCTTCTTCCTTTTCCAGCCTGTGATCTTCCTGGGCATCCCTAGCAGAAATATTCAGCAGTGAGTCAGGGGCCACTAAGTCCCAGCGTTGGCATCACTAGATGGTGCATCTAAGGGTAGGTTTGAAACTAAGAGACAACTGTGCAGCATACCTAACCATTCTCAGTATTCTTCAAAAGTACTTGAGAGATTTAGACTAATTTGGAAAGAAAACAAAATGATTAGTAAAAGTACAGGGAAAATTGAGACAATTCACTTTATTTGCAGAAGAAATTATATCTAGAAAACCAAGAAAGTATATTAAAATCTTTTTAAATGAAATAATTTGGTAATATGATAACATGTAAGACAAAGATATGAATCATATTTGTCAATGGCTTTTATCTGCATTGGCTGCATCAGTTAAATTTGTTTCGTAGTAAATAGCTCTAACATCTCAGTGGCACATAATGATCCACCTACCCTGCTACCAGCAGGTCAATTCCAACTTACAGGATCCTACTGGATAGAGTAGAACTGCTCCATGGGGTTTCAGAAACTGTAAATCTTTCCAGAAACAGTCTCATCTCTCTCCCAGGGAGTGACTAGTGGGGTTAAACCTCCAGTCTTACAGTTAACAGCCCAGTGCTTAACCCACTGTGCAATCAGAGCTCCTTTGGTAAACAATGGTGGTGGTTACGTGCCATGGAGTCGGTTCCGACTCATAGTCGACCCTGCATAGGGTTTCCGAGGGTCCAAATCTTTACAGGAGCAGAAAGCCTCATCTTTCTCCCACGTAACTGCTGGTTGTTTTGAACATTGTCCTTGAGGTTAGCAGCCCTATTCATAACCATTACGCTACCAGAATTCCTTTTGGCATTTAACAGCACACGTTTACTGCTCACTAACATTACATGAGGGCTGTGGATTGGTGTGAGAAGGTCCCTCTTCATGAATTGCACATGTTCCTGCATGCCTTGTGGGGTTTGCTAAGCATGCAAAACTCTGACCACTCCTTTACCCAGTCATTTCTCAGGTTGGTGTTCACAACAAGCAAACTTGAGAAATGAATTAATTTCTACTTTTGGAGCAAAGAGTAGGCTTGCTCACCGTTTGTTGTAAAAGATAATGTCTTAGTTCTCCAGCGTTGTTATAACAGAAATAACAAATGGATGGCTTTAACAAACAGAAGTGTATACTCTCACTGTCCGGGATAGAATTCCACCTTCGGAAGCACCAGCTCTAAGAGAAAGCTTTCTCTCTCCATTGACTCACAGTTTAGGAGGAAAGTCCTTGTCTCCTTTCAGCTTATGAGGGCTTGGTCTTCCTTGGAGAGCTCCATGTATCTTGAAATCTATCTTTCCCTGCATCTAGAAGGCTTCTTCTAGTTCTTCTGTAGGTCCCTCTGATCTCCGCCCCTTGGTTTAATGACTGATCTCTGTTGTTGCCTTGCTAAACGGCTTTCAAATCTCAAAAGGCATTGACTCAAGATTCAACTTAATCCTATAAATTGCATAGTGCCTCATTAACATCATTGAGGCGAAGACTTAACATATACCATGATTACATCAAATCACAAAGTGGAGGTGAATTACAGAGTTCTGAGTGAGAATCATGGCCCAGCCACGTTGACTCCTACTGTGAGGGACACAATTCCATCTATAACAGATGGGTTTTCAAGGTCAGTGTTCCTCTGCTGTATATTACATATGCAATATGCTCACTTACATAGGTGCAATCCACTATATGTTCAGATAAAGGCGCTCTGGTAGCATAATGGTTGCAAGTTGGGTTGCTAACCCCAAGGCCAGTAGTTCAAAACTACCAGCCATTCTGTGGGAGAAAGATGAGCCTTTCTGCTCCCAATATGATTTACAGCCTGAGAAACCCTATATGAAGTCACAATGGGATGCCGCTATAGGATAAGCACTGAATTGTTAATCACGAGGCCCAAAAGGTTGATGGTTTGAACCCACCAGCCGCTCTTTGGAAGTCCTATACAGGGTCGCTATGAGTAGGAACTGAATCTGTGGTGCTAACAACAATAACAACATGAGTTGGACTAGACCTGACAGTGTGTAACAGCAATAACAAAAATATATGTTCAGATATCCACTTGAGACCGTTCAAATCTCCATTGTAGGAATGGAGATTCAAGGAACCAAAGCAAACCAGGATGACACTCTAGGTACTGCTTTTGCTGAGAGAAATAAAGTATCTTGTCTAAGGCCCAGGACTCAAGTCTCTTTTGTCAGCACCCATGAATCCCTGTGGCAAGTTCACATTTTAGCTTGAAAGTGAGGTAAAATAGGAGCCCCTTCATAGTGCTTGACAGCTCTCTGCTGGTCTGCCCCAGGCTGTCTGCTTCACAAATGCTCTCATTCTGGAATCTATGCTGAGGATCAGTCCCTGCCTGCAAAGTTTATCCCAGAGACCAAGTCAAGTTACACACTTGAATTTAAAACTGCTACTTGAATGTGCTTATGTCATGCCAACTCACGCTCATTGGCCAAAGTGAGTCACAAGGCCAGTCTTATGGGAAGAGGAAGCAAGTTTCATCTTTAAGAAGGTATTAAAAATGATGTTCAACAAACATAGATATATATTCCCTATACTAAGAAGGGAATATATAATAACAAAGAATACAATCCATCATATTAGTAATAACCAATTAAATATGAATAGAAAATAAAATTCTTTGTAATTGTTGTTAGCAGCTCTCAAGTCAGACTAACTCGTGACGCTAGCCCCATATGTTACAGAATAGAATTGCGCGATAGGATTTTCTTGGCTATAATTTTTATGGATTTATGGAAGCCGATTACCAGGACTTTCTGTCACAGATGAATTCAAACCACCAGCCATTAGTCAGTCTAACAGCAGATTGCAAACTCCTTGTACTACTTCGGCTCCTTCACAATAGTAAAAACAAACCAGTGAACCGAAAACAAAAGCTTATAAGAAGATAAAAATAGATTTAACAAAAATGTACAATACCTGTATGAAAAGCCGTAACATAAGGGGCTAGGTCACTGCCAATGGTCTCAGGAGTTCACACATCTTCCTAAACTTCAGAGCAGCCAGGCCTTCCTCTCTCCTGCTCTCATCTCAAGGTCAATGGGTACTGATGGAGCAGGGCCAAAATTGCTGTTAAAATGGTTTCTCCTTTTCTAACCCAATTCTAGAAAATGATATCAGTGAAGAAAAAAAAAAAGAAAAAGGTAAATTATCATCTAGTTTGCTTGTAAGATGAATTCAGGTAATATTTGCCTTACATTGTGGCAGAATATTCCATTTAGTAGTGTGGAAGGAAAGTTTTACTCACAGACATCTAGTATTTGCCGAACAATACCCAAGAGGAGATTTTGGGAATCAAATTTTAGTTGTAATTTCCAGAAAATAGTTTGGCTTAGATAGGTTCTTATTTTGTCCAAACGAAGTATCAAACCTTGCATGTCTTACCCATGTTATTATTATTATTATTAAATCAGTGAATTTATTTTTCATTTTTGAATTTCTGATAGACTTAATATTAAAAGTGGCCTATATGCTATTGGTTCCAAACTCCACAGTACTGAAAACTTTGACAAAAAAGCTAAAGATCAGGTTCAACGGACACACAAAACCAAATACGCCAGCTCCCGTCACATTGTCTCCATCTCCGGCTGTGTCAGAGTAGACCTCTGCTCCACAGGGTTTTCAATGGCTGAGTTTTTCAGAAGTAAATGACCTGGTTTTCCCGTATGAGGCACTTCTGGGTGAACTCGAACCTCTCACCTTCTGTTTAGCAGCTGAGTGCTTAACCAGTTGCACCCATGCGGGACCCCCTAACTAGAATAAAAAACAGAGGCCTCAGTCTAAAAAATGAAATCTTCTTTCTAAAATACAATTGTTTTGGTTTATTTTAGCTATGATATTTAATTAATTCAAGGAGTCCTGGTGGTACAACGGCTAATCAAAAGGTTGGTGGGTTGACCCTATCCAGAGGTTCTGCAAGAGAAAGAATGCGTTCCTGTCAATTCTAGCCTGGAAAACCCTATGGGCTAGTGCAGCTACTCGTGAGACACTGACAAGTTGAAATTGACCCGACAGCATCTACCAACAACAAAATTGAATGAATTCTATAATTTTAAATAAAATCAAAGAAAATCATAGCTGTGGAGAAAGGGAATAAGTGAGAATGATTATTGTCTCACTTTGTACGACTTCAGAGAATGTGGCCTTATCTGTAGCGATATAGAGCCGATTGCAACTCCCTGCTACCACTGTACGTTTTCTGTTTATTTTTAATGCCTTCTCTTATTTTGCTTTCTTTTGCTAAAATTCACATGTCCTCACTTATTAGCTAATTTCTAATTGTCCTTCAAATCTTAGGTCAAGGGAGCCATTTACTCTAGGAAGTTTGGCTCAATGGAATAACCTTTCCACCATTCTCCCATAATACCCTTCCCAAACTTTTATCCTCGCCTTTTGCACCAAATTGCACAGTCCCTACTACCCAGGACTGTATTGTATACATGCAGCCCCTCAAAGATCATCTATTACATGCTAGTCACTCGATATACATTTATTGCCCAACACTTTTGGATAAATAAATGTAGTCATACATGTCACAAGGAAATCAGTATAAAGAACTTGGTAGTGGTGATTGTGGTCAGTCAGGAAATGTTATACATGGGAGGTGACACATACAAGGAACCTAAAATTGTATAGTCCATTTTAGTCCTGGTATGGCACTGTAGGATAAGCACGGGACCACAAGGTTGGCAATTCAAACCCACTAGCTGTTTCTAGGAAACCCTATATAGGGTCACTATGAGACAGAACCGATTCAATGGCACTTAACAACAACAATTGCCCAGTAGAAGGTGTCCTGGTTGCTCAGGGGTACAGCACTCAGCTGCTAACTGAAGGGTTGATGGTTTGGACCCACCTAAAGATTTTCAGTTTTGGAAACCTTATGTGGCAACTTCACCTTGTCCTATAGGGTAAACTCAGAAACCCTGTACAGGGTTGCTACGAGTCGGAACTGACTCCACAGCACATAACCACTACCACCATAGGGTAAGTTTCAGTCAATACTTGAGGACTATGGGTTTGGTTTGGCAGGTACCAAGTAGAGAGGTTAGTTGAAGGTAGTGCAATGGAAAGGGAGAGAGTTTTAGCAAGGGGAAACAGTATGTATAAAAAGAAAAGAAAAAAAGAAGGAAGGGAGGGCGACTTTAAGAAAGAAATGCAAGAAGTATGGAGGTATGGAGAGTTAAGGCAATAGGAATTAGTGGGAACCTGTGGTATACTGGAACTTCTTTGCCTCTTCTAAAGCGGGAAACCATTACTAGACTTTTATAGATTCTTGCCATGTCGTAAAATTAAAATTACTTTTGAGACCTTGTAGTATCAACTCTTCTGTTTCTTTTGTTTTTAAGAGCAGATAGAAATTGGATTTTATTTCAACTAAAAACTTCCAGGTTTTAGAATTTGGCAAGTAATTTAAGGTCCTAACTGTGGCTAGAATATGTATCCTTGGGCTACTTTTGTCTAATGCTTCAGTACTTAGTAAAGAAGTCTATAAACTGTGGACAGCAAGCTATTGTGACACATTTGATCAGCTGTCAGATCAGGAACTCTGTATCAACACCCATTTGATATCTGTGGCATTTCCTAGGGAACAGTGATTACTGATAAGCATGTTCCTCACTGTGAACCTTCTCCAGCAGTGTGGGAGCACTGCTGAATTTATGGGGAACCATGAAGATTTCCTTCTAGATCCCTTAATCTCACACTTTAAATACTTCATCTGAATCAAGTTTGAACTTTTGGCAGTTACCTGATGATGGATGGCTGCAACCACTTTTGAATTATCTTCAGCAAAATTTTACTTGCATGTGCTATTACGATATTATTTAGTAATTTATGGTTTCTGTTGGATCGTCTTTCTTTGGAATGGAAGTGCACATGGATCTCTTTTAGTAGATTGTCCAGGTGGCTGGCTAGCTTCCATATTTCTTGGCTTACACTAATGAGCGTCTAGTTTCGCATCTGTTTGTTGAGAGATCTGAATTAGTATTCCGTCAGTTCTTAGACCCTTTTCTTGTCAATACAGTCAAGGCAGGTTGAACTTATTCCTTAATTTCCATCAGTTACCATATGGCATCTCCTGAAATGATGGAATGTTACTGTGACTGTATATTCTTCGCATCTTCCTTTGATGCTTACTACACCATTCAACATCTTGCCTGCAGAATCCTTCAAGATTGTAATTCAAGGCTTGAATTTATTTTTCAGCTCTTTCAGCTGGAGAAATGCCATATGTATTCTTCCCTTTTGGTTTTCTTACTCCAGGTCTTTGCACATTTCATTACAATTCTTGGCTTTGTCTTTTCAAGCTACCTTTGGAAATCTTCTGTTGAGATCTTTTACATCATCATTTCTTCCATTTGCCTTAGCTACTCATGAGCAAGTTTCAAAGTCTCTTCTGACATGCATTTTGATCTTTACCTTCTTTCCTTTCTTTTAAATGACCTTTTGCTTTTTCACATGTGGAGATTAATCTAATGATGATGAAACTCTAAAGAAACTTGGCACAAAATTTTCTTCTATTTGAAATTCATAAAAGTAGATATGCGATTTGGTAACCAAATATGGGGATAGTTTGATGTTACTAGCAATCTAAGATGTACAAATAAACACAAGATAATCTTAAAATCTTGAAATAATGAATATTCCTGCTTTGTTGTTAAATGCCCTCTAAAACATTGCTGATGGTAGTGCAATTTGTACAAACCCTAGAAAAAAATCATTGGGCAATGCATTTCAAGAACCAAAACATTTCTTATCTCTGTATCTTTTGGAATTTTACTTGAAATCTATAAAATGAGAAAAACTTATCTAATTTTTGTGATTTTTTTAATTTAAATTGTTGTTGTTGTTAAGTGCCGTGGAGTCCGTTCCGACTCATAGCGACCCTGCACAGAGTTTCCGAGGCTGTAAATCTTTACGGGAGCAGAACGCCTCATCTTTCTCCCACAGAACCACTGGTAGTTTCGAACTGCTGACCTTGCAGTTCACAGCCCGATTCGTAACCACTACGCTACCAGAAATAGTTGCCATCAAGTCTATTTGCCTTACCGTGAACGTCTGTGTATCCGAGTAGAACTATGCTCCATAGCGTTCTTTCTAAATATTTGTGTTTTTAGTAAAAATTTATACAGCAAATTAAAAGTAGAAACTAAAGCTGAGACAGGTTCTCATTTAGCACTTTCTACACATTTTTTTTTTCAGTTACATTTTTCACTATGTGTCAACGTGCTCATGAATTCTGTTCTGGTTGTTCCATTTCCATTAATCTAGTTTCCCTGTCCCATTAGCATCTTTTCTTTGATTTAGACGGATTGTTGGCTATTTGGTCTCATACAGGAGATTTTTTTTTTTTAAAGGAGCATAGTACTCACAGATTTTAGTCTTTATTTTATGAGCGATTCTGTTATTTAGCTAACAGGTAATCTCAGGAAATAGTTTGAGGTCAAAGTTTATAGAGTATCTCAGGGTAATACTCTTAGGGAATCTCCAAATCTCAACTGGTCTAGTAACTTTGAAATTTTTAGGAACATGAGGTTCTGCCTCAATTGCTGACCTTACACTTAGCAGTCCAGTGCTTAACCCAATGCACCACCAGGACTCCTTTAATCATCCTCAGATTTTAAAATAAAAATTCTCTGTGAATTGGAAGCAGGGAGAGGAAAACTAGAAAAAGAAATACTGACCTTGTGGGAAATTTGGGGACAGTACTTTGAATTTTTGTTTTCCTCTACGAATTTAAGTATCTCTAGATGGTGTGGCACTGTGGGCTAACACGCTGGACTGCAAAGTTGGTTTGAACAGCAAGGTCAGCAGTTCAAGTTCACCAGCCACTCCTTGGAAACCCTATACAGGGTCACTATGGGTCAGAACCAACTCAATAGCACTTAATAACAACAACAATCAGGATTCATCTAATCAGAATAACCAGTATTGATAACCAGGCACCATTTAGTTCTCCTGGTCTCAGGGCAGATGAGGTCAGGGTTCATGTAGACTGTCAGTCCTACAGACTAGTTTCTCCTCCAAGTTTTCAGTTTCCTTCTTTTCCGTGGACTTAATTGTTCAGTAGCTGAATTTCCAGAGCTAGATCACCACGTTCTACTTCCGAGGCACCCTTGGGTGGACTTGAGCCTCTAAGTCAAGTGTGTTAAAAATTTGTACCACATTGGGGTGTAGCATCGCCGGATAGTGAGTATGCTGAACTGCATGGTCAGTTTGAGCCACAAGGTTGGCAGTTCAAACCCACCAGCTGCTCCTCAGAAACCCTATACAGGGTCACTATGAGTTGGAACATACTCCACAGCACTTAACAACAACAAGAGACTCTAAAACATTAAATGTACCTCAAACAACTATCAGTTCATTAGATTATGTTACAAGCAGAACTGGTGTGGCTCTGCGGGCTAATGCACTGGACTGCAAAGTCAGTTTCAACCACAAGGTTGGTGGTTCAAACTCACCAGGTACTCCTTGGAAATCCTATACAGGGTCACTATGGGTTGGAACCAACTCGATGGCACATTAACAACAACAATAACAACAGCAAGAAGCAGAACCTGAGATGTGGATTCTTGTGCCAATTAGCACAAGAGACTGCTTACAAGTAAAAGCTACAAAAAAGTACACCGTGTGTGCGTTGAGTGCCATGGAATTGGTTCTGACTCATATTGACCCTGTCTGTATAGGATTTCCAAGGAGAGGATGGTGAACTTGAACCACCGACCTTGCTGTTCAAACTGACTTTGCAGTTCAGTGCATTAGCCCATAGTACCATACCTGGGGTCCATTGGGGAGTAGAGGACACAGGAAAGACTATGGAAGAAGCCAGGCAAATCTATGAGTTCATCTGAAGTCCAGCCTCAGCCTAATCTCACAGGACACTCTCACAGGGCACAGCATTGCCCACCTAAAAACAAACGAGCTGGCCTTTTACACAGTGTTGTGCTATCATTGGTTGAAGGTCATCTCGTGGGGACGGCATAATCTTCTTTGAATTTCCAAGTAAGGCAGTTCTTTATCAAATCTAGAGAAGGGCTCAGCTGTCAGCAGCTGGGGGTGGTGAACGCAGTGACCTGGTCAGGGGGTCTGAATAGTCCTCTCCTATTCAGCATGGAGAAAAAGATTGATGTGCAGCACTCGATTCAATTTATGAAACCTGACGGTCCACGAGAATCTCTGGGTGGCACAATCGTAAAGCAGTGAGCTACTAGCCAAAGAGTTGGCCATTCAAGCTACTCTGAGGAACCTCAGAAAGGAGGCTAGCCACGAAAATCCTTCCGAGCACAGTTCGGCTCTGAAACCTGTGAGCTCACCACTAGCTTCAACTAACTTGAAGCCAATGGTTTTGTTTTGTGTCTGTTTTTTTTTTTTTTTTTTTTTAAAGCATTCACTGAGGGCAGATCCCCTGCACCATTCAAAGTGTTGTTAGGCTGTACTGGATCATGAGATTTTGTCAACCTAACTCTGCCCCTTTCTTACCTGGAAATAGCATAGCCAGCATGCATGTCCCCTGAATATGAATGACTTGGTCCAGTAAAGGTCGATAAATTGCTTCTCCAATACCAGTCTTTAATTCACCCCACCTTCTATCACTGGCTGTAGAAGACTAGCTGAGGAAATTGACAAGAACAACAAAATAGAAGATGTTGACTGATGGATGGAAGTCAGAAGTCTGGCTTTTAGTGGTTTGAAAATTGGGAAATGTGCTGATTTTCCGGTTTGTGTCAGCTCCATGTGTCACAGTAGCAAGATGAATGAGTCAGAAGCACGTCCAGTCTCCTTCAAGAGCACCTGTCCTGCTTCTGGTTCAGGATGTGCGGTAATGAAACTTTTTATCCAAAAATGTGCTCCTTTGATCAACCATTTGAGCGATATGAGTAGTAGACAATCAGATTAGTCTTTTGCATTGGTCATCTCAGCTTTATGTTTCCACTTTTAATCTTTTTGTTTCTCTTTAGGGGAATTCTAATGAGAAATTGGGAGGAAAGCTATCAGCTCTGGTCAGCCTTCAGCCACTTTAATTGAGAAGAGTTTTTAAATCGGAGGGGGGTGGGCGTCGGGGGAGTACTTGCACTTTTGAGAACTCTTTTGAGGACACTAAAATTAATGTCCTTTTACTAAAAACTTACTGTTTATGCCAGATATTCTTATTTCTAGGTATACTTCAGAAGTAAATGATAAGTATGCAAATTCAAAGGAAATAAATGAAAAGCACGGAGGCTTTTCCAGCTAAAGCCTTAAACATATTCAAGAAACAAGGGAGTGTAATGGAGTGATTAGGAGACTGAGAGGAGGCCGGAGCGTAAACACTCTGAAAAACCAGACTGAAACGGTCAAATGGTTATGGTTGTCTTTTTTTTTTCCATTCAAATTCCCATTCTACGCCTCTGACTTTCAACAAAATGCTTAATCTTCCCAACCCTTAGTTTCTTTAACTATGTGTTTGTGTTGTTAAGTGCCTTCGAGTCAGTTCTGACTCATAGTCGATCTGTGTATAGGGTTTCTGAGGAGTGGTTGGTGGGTTTGAACTGGCAACCTTGCATTTAGCAGTCCAGCGCTTATCCTACAGGGCCACACTGGGACTCTTAACTATATAATGGGAATGGTATTTCTTCAAGGGTTTCAAACCAGGTCAGCCTAGTTGGACCCCTGCTGATAATTGGCATTTCCACCTCAGGCATAAAGTATCAGAATCTACATTTTAACAAAATCTGCTTGCAAAGACAATGTATAGGCATTAAAAGCATCAAAAAACAGTATGAACCTGCAAGAACAATAGAGTGGCAATTCAGGCTATGGTTACAATAGAATAGAGCCTTGTACAGGTATGCCCTTAGGTGGCCATGGTAACCATTGTAACTTCCCACAAGGTGAGAGTCCTGCAGGCTGGGGCTTCACTTCTAGCAGAGGGTGTCTCAGAAGAGGCAGCGTGAAGTTCCTGGTGATAGTGTGACTTGGGCTCTAAACTCCAACCTTTGGGTCAGCAACCAAGCACTTTAACTATTTG
The DNA here is from genome assembly GCF_000296735.1 of Chrysochloris asiatica. Taxonomy (NCBI): domain Eukaryota; kingdom Metazoa; phylum Chordata; class Mammalia; order Afrosoricida; family Chrysochloridae; genus Chrysochloris; species Chrysochloris asiatica. The sequence goes on from NW_006408776.1 coordinate 2,438,089, forward strand.
CAGCATCTCAGTGACTCCTTTTGTTAATTCCTTTCCTGCTAAAGATCATCATTTTATTGCTGCAATCAAAGCTCCTCTTGCCTGGATACAGGTCCAGGACCATATTAGCCTCATTCTGTATCTATCAATTGTGTATAAATTAATTTGCATTTTCGATTACCTAGTAAAGATTTACAGCCTCGGAAACCTTGTACAGGGTGGCTATAAGTAAAAACCGACTTCACAGCACACAATAACAACAACAAGGTGGTGTCCTGGTGTGGTGCTGTGGGTTAATGCACCAGACTGCAAAGACTTTTGAACTACAAGGTCAGTGGTTCAAACTCACCAGTTGCTCCTTGAAAACCCTAAACAGGGTTGCAATGGGTCGGAACTGACTCGATGGCACTTAACAACAACAACAAAGTGGTGTGGCGCTGTAGGATAAGCATTGGGCTGCTAACCACAAGGTTGGTTCAAACCCTATACAAGACTGTTAAGCTTCATAACCAACACAATACTTAACAACAACAGCAATTTGACCAAGGGGCCCCTGGGATGGTATAAATGGTTAAAGTGCTTGGTTTCTGACCCAAAAGTTGGAGATTAGAATCCATCTAACGATTGCATGAAAGAAAGTCTGGCTACCTGCTTCTGTAACTGTTAAAGAAAACCCTAGGGAACTTTGTTCTACTTTGTAACATATTGAGTCTCCATGAGTCAGAATCAACTGGGTGGTGAGTTCCTTGTTTGTGTTTTCCACTGTGACCAAAATTATGTTAGATTTTATATGCATTTTTAGAACAATTACAAAGCAATTTATTAGGGACGTGTTGTTTTGGGCAGTCAGAAAGGAAATAGTGATTTGAATTGAGGGAACAAAGCAAAAAGCAAAGGAGAGGAATAGATGGAAGCCAAAATAATAATAGTAAAAGTCAATACCTAAATAACATTTAATGCATTCCTCCTATTGGCACTGTGGATCTGCACTGGACTGCAAACCACAAGGTCAATAGTTCAAATCCACCAGCTGCTCCTCAGAAACCCTATATACCAGGTGGCTGTGAGTCGGAACCCTACTGGAAAGCACGTAACAAAAGTACTGTTCCAAGCACATTTTATGGATTAAGTCACTTAACCCTCACAATAACCCTTTAGAAGCAGGTTTTTAATATGCCTCTGGGCAATGCAAATAGTTCATACTTGACTGCTTCAAAGTCTGGAAGTTCAAGTCTACTCAGAGACTCCTTGGAAGAAAGTTCTAGCAATCTACTTTCAAAAAAGCCAGCCACTGAAAACTCTATGGAGCACAATTTGAATTGCCACACATGAGCTTGGCAACTTGGCAACTGTTTTTTACAGATTAGGAAGCTGAGTCACAGAAAGGTTAAATCACTTGCTGTGGGTCATGTGAGTGGTTCAACTGCAGGATTGGGATCTGAGCTCAGCCTTTCTGTCTCAGAGGCTGCATTTATAACTGCTATACTGCACAGCCTTTCAAAATACTGCCTCGTCTGCTGCAATGACTACGTTGGTGTCTGTGACTGACATATGTGGGCTAGTGATGACCCCCTGGATTCACCAGAGGAGTTCCCCTCCGGGCACTGGCAGAGACCTGAATTAAGAGCAAGCCCTGGGGTTGCGGTGTTTAGATGTTCAGCTGCCAACCGAAAGGTTGGCTGTTCAATCCCATCAGCTGCCTTGCAGGAAAAAGATCCGGCTGTCTGCTTCCATATAAAGATTTTAGCCTTGGAAACTCTATTCTACTCTGTCCTGTGCATCAACTCTACTACACACAACAACAACAGTTGTGAGAAAGTTACCAGAAACGGGGAGGAAGGGCAAGCATATTAGACAGACAGAATCGGTAACTTCCTAGTGACTACACTTCAGTGCTATCCTTAGCCATTTCTCTTGTTCTTCCCAGACACCAACCCCCAAAGTCCTATACTATTGTCATTCCAGCTCTAGCTCCTGAAAGATAAGAAGCTACAAATGTTTTTTTGTTGTTGTTGTTAAAAAAAAAAAAAAACAAGAAACATGTAGGTACTAGAAAAATCGTCTAATTTTTCCAAAATGTAAAATAATTCTGTCTGCTGTCCTTTTTGTAAGCCTCAGATTGCATCATTATCAGCATCTTTGTGGTTTCCTTCTCTCCTGGTGGCTGGTAATAGTCTATGAAATGAAATAAATAACAAAGTGAAGCAGGAGGAAGGGATTTTGCAGGAGAGAGGTCAGTACTATTGCCAAGAAGAAGCAAGTCTGGGTCTCAAGGAAAGAAGGTTTGGGAGGGGTGCTCACGAGAACAAGGACTGTCCAGGGAAATGTGGAGGCCTCATCTCCAGTTACATGCCAGTAAGCCTGAAAGAACCAAGCGGCCTGAGACTTTAAACTTAGAAATCCATGTGTCTCTCTGTTTGCTCTTGTTACCCATAGCCTGTTTCCAGCTGTTTCCAAATTCAAAAGGATTAAAGGATTGTGGCTTGCTACAGAAGTTGGGGAACAGAAGGGTACTTATGACTGATCCTAAGGCTTTAGAGCCAGAGAAGGAAGGAACCCTGATCCCAGGGAACAGGTGGGTACAGTGGAAATCAAAGCAATGAGACAATCCCAAGAATTCTTGACTCATATCAAAGAAGACGCATCCCTGGGATTGTCTGTCTGTAGGTGAAGCCCCTGCATCAATTCCTTCTCTATCCCTGGGTAAGTTATATCTCTAGGAACCTCTCACTTGTTGAAGTCAAAAGTCCCCACGTGCACTGTCTAGGAAGTGTAGGGAGACTGACAGCCCTTGCTAGGGAACAATAAACTATGAAGTCTCACCTTAGAACTCAAAGGCATTTCTGAAAGAAATGGTCTCCCCCTGCCACCCAAAATCCAAAACTGTTGTCATTGAGCTAATTAAAACTCATTGTGACCCTATTAGATACAGTGATTGTTGTTGTTGTTGTTAAGTGCCATCGAGTCAGTTCCAACCCATAGCAACCCTGTATAGGGCATTCGAGGAATAGCTGGTGAGCTTGAACCACTGACTTTATGGTTCAAACTGACTTTGCAGTCCTCCAGCTCATTAACCCACGGCACCATACCCATCTGGTTTCTAGGGTTGTAATTCTTATGGAAGCAGACTGCCACATGTTTCTCTCACAGAGCGACTGATGGATTTGAATCACTGAACTTTTTGGTTACTAGCTAAGCGATAAACCACTGCACCACAAATAATATGACAAGTAGGAATGTTCAGGGTGCCAACTTTAGCCTAATAAATACAATTAAATGATAAGGCACATGAGAAAGATAAGGGATGGAATAGGAAATACAGACTCAGATCCACAGAGGTGAACCAGAGCCGCAAGGAATGATGTTGATTATAAATCCAGGGTTGGTGCTCAGAAACACCTGATCAATAGCTTACATTAAGTTTGGTGATAGAAGACAGGAAAAAAATTTGTTTGAATCAGGAAGAATGAGTCAAAGTTTAAAGTGCAAGACAGCCTTTAGGTAACTGGAGCTGGTAGAGGGATGGAGTTTAGGGCCATATCTCCCCAGTCATATTCGCTCTAACCACAAACATGTAGAGTATGGACTTCCGGACTCCTTCTGAGATATACTACATAGGATTTCTGGTATGGGGCCTAGGAGTCTGCATTGAGCAAACATTCTAACAATCATGTAGAAGTGGTTCTTCTATATCTTAGTGTTGGTGAACCATTGGCTTAGGTGTTATTACTTATTATTTATAAATGTGGATGGCAGGGTAAGGAGTGAGAACAAAGATCCAGTTTTTCCTACAACTGTGAAGACTGAGAATCCAAGAACAGGCCACAGTATTACAACTGAATAAACTTCATAGTAATTACAATGACCCTCACATACTCGATTGTTTTTTTTTTTGTTGTTGTTGTTGTTGCATAGTAGTTAGGCATAAATGTGAATCTGTTTACGTAAATGAATGCAAATAATTTACTTTAGAACAGTTCACACCAGTATTTCTGTGACAGTCAAAGAGACTCATGAGTTAGATGAGTATTTTAATGATACAGCTACTGAGCACTGTGATAGTTAATTCTCTATGTCAGTTTAGCTGGGCTTTGAGGTCTCAGTTGTTTGGCCAAACATAACACAGTTACCCTCATGGATTAAATCAGTTGACCTTGTGTAGAGCAGATGAACTTCTGAATTGTATTGTAATGTTGTGGTGCCTGGAATTTACTTCATATGACTTTCCTATCCAAAGTCTTCTTAGTTCCCACCAAATGATTGGGTTGTTGTTGTTAAGTCCCGTCAAGTTGGCTCTGACTCATAGTGACCCTATATAGGGTTTCTGAGAAGCGGCTGGTGAGCTTGAACCATCAGCATTTAAGTTCAAACCAACCTTGCAGTCCACCTTATTAACCTGCAGTGCCATGAATCATGCAAATAAGGTGTACAGGACTCTAAGGCTGGCATTGGTTAGTTTTGCCTTCCAACTATGTTTTAAAGGAGTCATCTCAGAAGCAGGAAGGAAGATCCCAGGACCATCAAGAAGGAAGAACATGAGGACACGTGAGATCCCTTCCTAGAGAAACAACAATGGCAGAGGTGACAGCAGAGGTGGTGACATGAAGAGACTGAGAAGCTACAGGTTCTAGGTCTATTGACTGAGTAAAACTGAACGCATGTGGGCAGGAAACTGGCTTGAACAATGTGCCTTTTGGGCATTCACAGACTGGCTAAGAGAACTTTGTAACAGGAGCAAGGCAGAGGCTAAGGAACCACATGGCTGAAAGACCGAAAACAAGAGTGAAGCGTGCCTGCAGTCTGGCAGAGAGGAAATGTTCCTGACTGGAGAACTGCTGTGTCCTGAGGTGGTTTGGATCCTGCATTGTACCCTGGTCACTTCCCTAATAAACCCCATAATCATGAATAATATTATGAGTTCTGTGTGGCCATTGCAATGGATTATTGAACCCAGATATGAAGCAGAGAGTGCTGTGGGAGGAACAGTTGGTGCCCGAATAGGGCCAATAGAAGTTTCTGAGTTATACAGGGAAGTTCTCAAGCCTGTTGTTGTTGCTATTGTTAAGTGCCATCGAGTCGGTTCTGACGCACAGCAGCCCTGTATAGGGTTTCTGATGAGAGGCTGGTGAGCCTGAACTGCCGACCTTGTAGTTCAAACTGACTTTGCAGTCCAGCGCATTAACCCACAGCGCCACACCAGAACTCCCAAGTCTATTAGAACCTTGAAACTTAAAAATATGAAAAGCAGAGCCCATGAGAGTCTGGTGGAGAAGTTGGAGGAAAAATTCACCGAAGTTCTTCGTATTTCATCCAGTTGCTAATCATATAGGAAACCATAAGGATGTATGTTTTCAAAAGGCAAGGTTGTTCATCTCTAGATGTGACTCTCGTTTCCATGTGATTAAGTGAATGCGAAGATTTCTAGCTGTCCGTTGAAACTACTCCTTAATAAGAGTTTGTCCTCAACTTGAAAAATTCCCAAAGACGTCAACTGAATAGGTTTAGCTCTTGTCAAATGATACTGTATTGCTCTACAGGGAAAGACAGGCCTTCGATTGCCTTTCTAGCCAAGTGTGAGCAATTTGGCAGGTTCACCAGGGCAGACTGTGAGATACTTCTCACACAAGTTGTCCTGGAAAGGTGAAAACTTTGACGCCAAAGGCTTTGTTCAAGAAACCCCCAAAAAGCCCAACATAATCTTCAATGCTCCATTTTTCTTTTTTTTGGAGCAGATAAATGGGCCTGTCAGAGAGTAGACACCGTGGTTTCAAGGAGAAGAGAATGAAATTTTTAGTAGAAATTCAGTCATCGCTTTACTCCTCAGAAAGCAAGAAGGGGTGGGGGGGGGAAGGTGTTAGTGGCATACAACCAAATATAATAGCTTTAGCCATGTGAAACTCTTTATACGGCTTGGAATTTTTGAAACTAAAGTTGTCTAAGCCAAGATATACTTGGGCAATACAACCTGAGAAAACAAAGTTTCACATAAAGCATTCTGACATCTTTTTCTAATGACACATGTAATTTTGTAATATACCAAGCTGACGTCTTTCCTTCCAGCTTGGGAGTACAACTCCATACATCTCTGGCTCCAAACCAGGAAGAAAGTTGGATTTGGCCTTCCCGCTTGATTCTCTGTGGCAATTGGTCTTACAGGCCTAGATGTAGACAGAATTAATGTATCACCTCCTTAAGCTGAGAGATTTGGGGAACCTGTTCTCGGGTTTATCAATATGGATATGTGTAAAGATTTAGGTTGGGAATAAACAATGCTCTGATATGACTTCTCCGCCTGATTCAACATAATACCGGCTGTGCTCAAATTGATTCCAGTCAATGGTAGAACTGAGCTTCATGTGGTTTTCCTAGTTGTAATCATTACATAGGAGTCCTGGTGTGGTGCTGTGAATTAATGTGCTGGACTGCAAGGTCGTTGGTTCAAGCTCACCGGTCACTCCTCAGAAACCTATACAGGGTCACTATGAGCCAAAAGCAACTCGATGGTATTTAACAAGAACATCACCACCAATCTTACAGAACCAGATCATCAGGCCTTTTTTTCGTGATGCTTCTGGATGGGTTCGACTGCCAACTTCTAGGTTAGTTGTTGTTGTTAAGTGCCGTCGACTCACCGTGACCCTGTCTGTATAGGGTTTCCACGGTGTGTCTGGTGAGTTTGAATCACCAACCTTGTGGCTCACACTGATCTTGTGGCTGAATGCTTATCCTACAGAGCCATATCAGTTCAAGTGCTAACTGTTTGGGCCACATGGGGACTTTCAACGTGAAACTGTTAGGAAATCAAAAGAAGATGGTATAAGCTGTCTCCCTCCTTCAGGAAATTACCCAGGAAACACAAAGATATTTGTCTGTAGTCTGATCACAGTAAGATCTCCATTCGTGTTCTATGAGCCCAACTCTAAGTTAATATGATTTTCTAGAAGTTTCAACATGCTAATTAAATCCTTGAATCTATGCTTTTGGAAGAAAGAAAGTGGAACACTTATTTCCATCATAGAAAAAACCATATCTTTGGCTTTTATTAAAAAGTCTGTTGGACTTCCAAGCTCTGTTCAAAATTCACAACATGGGAATTTACAGAATTTTCATAAAAGCAATAGAAATTACAGCGTCTCCATGGACTCCTAGGGTGTACTTCTATTAACAAAAAATGTTTTGCTTGACTCACACCTGCTCGGTTCTCCATGGGGGCTCAAGCGATACACATTCCAATAGGGCAGCGTCAATAAAATAAAATAAAAATTAAGTTCCAAGGAATGAAATGGAGATATACAATATTACCACACAAAGTGCATTTCAGAAGGAGCTGAGCTAGTGAAACTGGTTTTTAAAGTAGGAACCTACACAGAAAAATAGATATTTTTCCTACCATAAATCAAACAACTTTGATTGTTTTTGGGTTCTCTATCAAGCAACATCTTCCTTCTGTTTGTGTGTGTGTGTGTGTGACAGAGAGAGAGAAAGATGGGGGGTGGGGGGACAAAGAATGTGCAAAAGCTTTGGAAAGGTAGGAAGAAAAAGGGTTCGAAAAATAGGAATTTCTTCTTTCTCTGCATGTTCCTGGTGGTGGTAGTGATTGCAGGCTATGAGTTGGTTCTGACCCATAGTGACCCTGTATAGGTTTTTTGAGGCTGTAAATCTTTATGGGAGCAGAACTGTTGGTAGTTTTGAACTGCTGACCATGATATTAGCAGCTCGACTTATGAACACTGTGCTAGGGAACTTCAACTAAGTCTAACTAAATGAACGTGTCTCTACTGATTAGATTAAGCTTTTCAGAAAAGCACTTTTTTTTTTTTTTTTTTACTCTAAATCCATGAAATCCCACTTCTTCTAAGAGGCCTTCTGTATATTGGGAAATAAGGTAAGAACTTAAATCCCTGTAATTGTCAACACACTCAGATTTATATGCAATATCAATATATCTTAAGTTTTTATTGTTCTGAGAGTCACAAAACACATCAAGGGCCTTTTGTATACAGACTATATTAATAATAATACCTCTCTCCACATTCACAAACACCTTGCATTATAAGTAAAAGGCAAAGTAAGTTGCCCTTAAAGAGATCAGTATTTAGTGGGAGCAGAAAAAATGAGAAATAAGTGAATTATAGGAACATTTTATTTGTGAGAGGGAAATATTCTTTGTTATTTGCAGTACCCGTACTCATTTATAAGGAACAAGGATCTTAAAGAGAGTCCACGGTAGAGGACAAGGATGGGCGTGAGGATGGTAGGTTAGGGAAATGCTGGTGGTGGCTATGCGCCGTAGAGTTGGTTCCAACTCATAGTGACCCTGCACAGGGTTTCCGAGGTTGTAAATGTTTATGGGAGCAGAAAGCCTCATCTTTCTCCTGCGGAACAGCTGGTGGTTTCGAGCTGCTGACCTAGAGGTTAGCAGCCTGATTTGTAACCACTACGCTACCAGAACTCCTTTGGGGAAATTCTGGGGAGAGGGTCAATATCTCTCTGAACAGGAAAAGGAGACATTGGGTTTGGGTTGGGGCCGCATGTGGAAGGAGAGATTGCAGAATCAGGAAAGGCAGGCTCCAGGAAGGTGTGCAAGGGGAAGGAAAGAGAATGAAATAAAGTTGTTGTTGTTAAGTGCCATCGAGTTGATTCCGACCCATAATGACCCTGCATAGGGTTTCCAAGGACCAGCTGCTGAGCTTGCACTACCAATCGTGCAGTTCAAAAGACTGCAGTCTGACACAGTAGCCCACAGTGGCACAAAGTGAAGTTGTTGTTGTTGTTGTCAGGTGGCATCGAGTCGGAACCGACTCACAACGACCCCATGCACAGCAGAACGAAACAATGTCCGATCCTGGGCCAACCTCACTACCGCTGCCACACTTGAGTCCATCAATGATGCCACCTGGCTGATCCATCTCGTTGGGGGTCTTCCTCTCTTTCTCTGACCCTCCATCTTACCCAGCACGACATCCTTCTCCAGTGACTCTTCCCTCCAGACAATATGTCCAAAGAATGAGAGATGAAGTTTAGCCATCTTGGCCTCCAAGGAACACTCTGGTTGCACTTCTTCCAAAACAGATCTATTGGTTCTTTTGGCAGTCCACGGCACTTTTAGTATTCTCCTCCAACACCACAACTCAAAGGCATCAATTATTCAACGATCTTTCTTATTCACTGTCCAACTTTCACATCCATACGAGGTTATTGAAAATACCATGGCTTGGGTCAGGTGCACCTTAGTCCTCAAGCTGACATCTCTGCTCTTCAACACTTTAAAAAGTGAGGTAGTCCTTGGTTAAGCAGAAGTTCTGGGAGCGGGACTAGAGCTGTGCAACTGGGAATGTTCATTGAGCTTTTATCCATTCCTTCATTCATTCCAACATTTTTGTAGAGTGCCTGCTATGTGCCTAGCTCTGTGCTAGGTGCTAGAGAAAAGGCAAACCCCGACCCTTAAGAATTGAGAATAAAGTATTCTGCTTCTCACTGACGGCTTATGGAGTGAATTTTTCTCTTGGAAAACATAGAGAAGTGATCCAATACTATGCCAAGACTGGTCTCAGGGTAAGAGCACAAGAGGCTGCCAGGGAAGTCAGTCCCACCTGCATTACTCACCTCTCAGAAGGGGACATCCATAAAGGAAAAACCCAAATGTGTTGGCTCTTACTTTTCCTAACTGACTACTTGTCCAAGAATTGAAACATCTAAGTATAGGAAGGACATGCATAGTTGCTCAGGAATTTAGAGGAAAGTGATTAATTGCCTTTGGATTGGGTTAGTCATTTCTCAATGTGTTAAGGTAGTTTTATTTAGTTCGTTTGTCCTCTAACCTTGGCCTTGAATAGTTGGTCTTTGCAATATAGTTTCCAGAGCAACCGGTTTCAATGGAGGTGTCTCAACTAACTCATGTGTTGGAACGCATTGTGGCAGTTCAGTCATTTATTACGAATGATACAGTTCCAATAGGGTGCAAATGAATTCACCAGTTTTGGGGTTATTATTTTTTTTTTTTAAAGAAAAACAAATTAATTTGAAAACTTGGATACTTTAAAAACAGATTCCCCAAAATGCCTCAGTCTTTTCCACTGCTATGTCACATGCCAGTTTGTGTGTTCAGATCCATGACCTAATCCAGTGGGTATTCCCAGTTTGTTCACTGTAACCACTCCTGTAGTTCCCTTTCAACAAGGACATGCAAGTGAAGGAAAAGATATTATGATGAGCATTATTGTTCCTTAAAGGTAATTCTGGACTTAATGAAAGGAGTACTGTGAATGACCACCGATCATGTTGGCCATGAATATGAGACAGGAGGGGGCAGTGCAGGTGCCCGACACTTGCTACTCTGAATTCGATCATTTCTATGAACTGTATAATATTGAAGCTCTTTACTGTGCATTATAGTGTATATCTAACTTATGGTTTATTTAGTTTTGATTCACTCAAATTCCCTAGCATGCCAAATTTTCACAGAAGGGGCTATGTAGGTGTTGGTAGAATTGAATTGATCTTATACAACATCTTAAGGAACTCGGGTTTGTTTGTTTTGCTTATTTGTTTTTAGCACATTCTAATAAATTCAAGTTCACCAGCCACTCCTTGAAAACCCTATACAGGGTCGCTATGGGTTGGAACTGACTCTATGGCATGTAACAACAACAAGAAGTAAGTTTCTTGGAATCCTGGTGTGGTACTGTGGGTTAATGTGCTGGACTGCAAGGTCAGTTTGAATTTCAAGGTCGGCAGTTCAAGCTTACCAGTGGCTCCTCGGAAACCTTATACAGGGGTCGCTATGAGCCGGAATCAACTCCATGGCACTTAAAAATAACAACAAAATAAGTTTCTTTTTAGTAATGTAGTAGTTCATGAGTTGGACTGTAGTAACATAGGTTGCTCTGCAAACCTTAAGGTCAGCAGTTTGAATCTACCAGCCACTCTGCAGAAGATAGATGAGGTTCTCTGCTTCTGTAAAGATGTAAAGTCTCAGGAACCCTATACAGGGTCACTATAAACTAGAACCAACTCCAAGACACACCATCACCACCAGTAGCTTTCTTGAATTAGAATAGTTTTGATCCAATTTTTCTCATCCAAATGGTTTGAACTGCAAGGTGGTTGGTGGATTTGAACACATTTGGTTAGCAGCCAAATGTGTAACCTATTATGCTATGAGGACTTCTTAAGAAAGCTACTTGTTGTTGTTGTTAAGTGCCATCAAGTCGATTCTGACCCATAGTGACCCTGTGTAGGGTTTCCAAGGAGCAGCTGGTGAACTTGAACCACCAATCTTGCAGTTCAAACAACTTTGCAGTCTGACACATTAGGCCACAGTGCCACACCAGGACTCCTAAGAAAGCTACTAGAAGGTGCTTAAAAACAAACAAGGAAAACAAACAAACCTGAGCTCTCAGAACCTTGTGCTGATAATGATCTTTTTGTGGCTGACTAGTTGAAAGGAAGTTTTCAGTAACTGAGGGTTCTGGCAAACCTAGGAAAGATAATTCTAGATTCTTCTATATCCAGTTGCATGGATAAAGTGAGATTAGATCTTGGGAGCTATTGAACATTTAATTAATATTTTTTCTTAAATGACAGTAATAAGTTGGAATCACTTCTTTTTACTTTTTCTTCTTAAATTCTTCAATCTTTTAGCATTTGAAAACAGTCAGTACCTATGTTGAATAAGAAGACAGCAACTCATTTCTAGCTTGGAGAACCTGATAATACAAGCAAATAAATAAAAATAATGACTATGACAAGATTCTTGTGTGAAATTCTTGTTTTGAGAGGCAGTATAATGTAAGTATAATGGTATTTTCAATAACCTCATATGCATGTGAAAGCTGGACAGTAAATAAGGAAGATCATAGAAGATTTGACACTTTTGAATTATGGTGTTGGAGGAGAATATTGAAAGTGCCTTGGGCTGTCAAAAGAACAAACAGATCTGTGTTGGAAGAAGTGCAGCCAGAGTGCTCCTTGGAGGCCAAGATGGCCAAACTTCGTCTCTCATACTTCAGACATATTGTCAGGAGGGACCAATCACTGGAGGAGGATATCATGTTTGGTAATGTGAAGTGTCAGAGAAAAAGAGGAAGACCCCCAACGAGATGGATTGGCCAAGTAGCAGTATCGATGGATTCATGCGTGGCAACACTAGTGAGGTTGGCACAGGATCAGGCAGTGTTTTGTTCTGCTGTACATAAGGTCGCTATAAGTGGGTACCTACTCAATGACACCTAACAACAACAATATAATGTAAGAGTGAAAAACCTAGATTTTGGGGTAGTTCCAATTCCAGCTGTGATGTTGGGCAAATAGTTAACCTTACTGCTTCACTTTCCTCATCTGTAAAAGAGATAACCTCAAATGGTACTGTATATTTTTCTGTGTGGACAGGGTACCAGCAAAGTCATTATAAGGGATGGCCTGAATGCCGCATGACTTCATGTGATGTTGGCATTACCATAATATTTATGTTGCCCCACTGTATTTAATCTATTACAATTACTTCCTTTGTAGATATTGGACAGACTACCAGACATGAAAATGCTACTTTGTACTACTGTTCTTCAGTTTTATATGAGTGAGGACTGGTGCCTACTATGTTGTTGTTAAGTGCTGTTGAGCTCGTTCTGACTCATAGCAATCTTGTATAGGGTTTCTGAGGAACAGCTGGAGGATTTGAACTGCTGACCTTATGGTTACCAGTCCAGTGCTCATTCTACAACATCACAGTAGGACTCCAGCTCTCACTGTATGTGCACCTAAAAAAATATCACAATATTAAAACACTCTTGTTGGCAATGAGTCAATACTGACTCATGGAGACCCTGGTGTTCCAGACTAGACCTGCTCCATCATGTTTTCTTGGCTGGAATTTTGCCAGGTCTTTCTTTTATGGAACCACTGGGTGGGTTCAAACCATCAACCTTTTGGTTAGCAGCTGAGCGCAAACCATTTGTATCATCCAGGGACCTCTGCACACCCCCAGATAAAGCCAGTTCTCGTGTTGTCTGTGGACTTCCAAACTTGTGTTAAAGGGTGACAAAATTCTGAAGTCTTAATGTAACTCAATCTGGAATCAGAAAACCAAAAAGGAAGAACATGCTCAGCATTTCTCAAGTTGTGGGAAGTGAAGAAAAAAATTAAGCCTCAACTTTCGTTGTTGAAAGATTCTTTGGGAAAATTATTGAATGATGCAGAAAGCATCAAGAGAAGATGGCAGGAATACACAGAATCACTGTACCAAAAGCAGATGGTTAATGTTCAAACATTTCAAGAGGTAGCATATGACCAAGAGCCAATGATACTTAGGGAGGAAGTCCAAAGTGCATTGAAGGAATTGGCAAAGAACAAGGCACTAGGAATTGATGGAATAAAAATTGAAATCTTTCAAGAAAGTGAGGTGGCACAGGAGGCACTCACTCATCTCTGCCAAGAAATTTGGAAGACAACTATCTGGCCGACTGATTGGAAGAGATCCATATTTGTACCCATTCCAAAGAGAAGTGACCCAACGAAATATGGAAATCATCGGACAATCTCTTTGATATCTCAAGCGAATAAAGTTTTGCTAAAGGTAATACAGAAATGGCTGCAGTCATACATTGACAGAGAACTTCCAGAGGTTCAAGCTGGATTCAGAAGGGGCCGTGGAATGAGAGATATCCTTGCTGATGTCCGAAGGATCTTGGCTGAAAGCAGAGAATATCAGAAAGATGTTTACTTGTGCTTTTTAGACTACAAAAAGGCTTTCGATTGTGTGGATCATGACAAGCTATGGACAACATTGTGAAGGATGAGTATTCCAGAACACTTAATTGTACTTCTGAGGAATCTGTACCTAGACCAAGAAGCAGTTATTGAAACAGAACATGGGAACACTGAATGTTTTAAAATTGGGAAAGGTATGCAACAAGGTTGTATTCTTTCACCATATTTATTCAACCTGTATGCTGAGCAAATAATCTGAGAAGCTGGGTTCTATGAGGAAAAACGTGGCATCAGGAATGGAGGAAGACTCATGAACAAACCTGCAATATGCAGATGATACAACCTTGCTTGCTGAAAATGAAGAGGACTTAAAATATTTACTAATGAATATCAAAGAGCACAGCCTTTGGTATGGATTACATCTCAATGTCAAGAAAACAAAAATCCTCACCACTGGACCAATAAACAACATTCTTATCAACAGAGAAAAGATTGACGTTGTCAAGTATTTCATTCTTCTTGGATCAACTATCAACACTCACGGAAGCAGCATTCAAGAGATCAGACGACGTTATTGCATTAGGCAAATCTGCTGCACAAGACCTTTTTAAAGTGTTGAAGAGCAAAGATGTCAGCTTGAGGACTAAGGTGCACCTGACTCAAGCCATGGTATTTTCAATAAACTCATATGCATGCGAAAGCTGGACAGTGAATAAGGAAGACTGTAGAAGAATTGATGCCTTTGAGTTATGGTGTTGGAGGAGAATATTGAAAGTGCCACGGACTGCCAAAAGAACCAAAAGATATGTTTTGAAAGAAGTGCAGCCAGAGTACTCTTTGGAGGCCAAGATGGCTAAACTTCGTCTCTCGTACTTTGAATATATTATCAGGAGGGACCAGTCACTAGAGAAGGATATCATGTTTGGTAAGATGGAGGGCCAGAGAAAAAGAGGAAGACCCTCAAGAGATGGATTGGCCAGGTGGCAGTATCGATGGACTCACGTGTGGCAACAATAGGGAGGTTGGCCCAGGATCGGACATTGTTTCATTCTGCTGTGCATAGGGTCGCTATGAGTTGGTGCTGACTCGATGGCACCTGACAACAACAACAACAATGTAACTCAAATTTTTTTATTTCTGATGGGAAAAGAATTATGTGGGGCTGGGACCTATTCTTGGAGGCAAGGTCAGCGTCGTGTGGGTGCTGGCCCTAGCATGAGAACCAGTACTAGGGGAGGGTTGACCGTGATTCAGCTCTTCCATGAAGCAGTGCAGTCAAGGGACAAGTGAAATTCTGAGCTAAAGAAGGAATCTGGAGGTGCACTTGTTGGAAACAGGATCAGCCTTTGGGACAGAGAAGCAGGAAACACATCTAGGACCATTACCTAGGGCAATGAGAAACAGGTGGGGGAAGGAAAGCAGCCGCAAGATTGTTGTTGTTGTTAAGTGTCTGTTGAATCAGCTCCAATTCATAGTGACTCTGCAAAGGGTTCGTGAAGAGCAACTTTTGGGTTTGAACTGCCAACTTTGTAGTTCCCAGTTCAGTGTTGATCCTACAGTGCCACACCAGAAGTTCAAGAACAGTTATAATAGGGTCTACATTGGACTGGGAACCACAAGACAGACTGAGGCAACCATTTCAGGATGCAGGCTGGGAACACAGCTAGGATCCTGGGAGCATTTTGAATAGGTGCTGACACTGGGGATAATCCTTCGAACTTAAAATTTTTACAAATGACCTTGTGTAAGGTTTCCCAAGATGCTGTATTAATGTCATTGAATAATCTGAGTCAGGCGGAAGTTCTCATTTCTTCAGGAACTTCATACAGTCCTTTTAAAGTCTGAGATTTAAGTAAGTGGACCTGGAACTTCTATTGAACACTTTCCCTTCTTTGGGTCTCCAACCTTCAGTTGAGGAAGTGTTTGGGGAAAAAAAAAAACCTCTTTTAAAATGAAGTTATAAGTGACATGAGGAAGCATCAGTCGACATCACGAAACTTAATGACCCAAGTTTGCTCTGCTTTACCAGGGCACAGAGAGTACCAAGCTGAAGATGCGCAT
Source organism: Chrysochloris asiatica (assembly GCF_000296735.1). Lineage (NCBI taxonomy): Eukaryota > Metazoa > Chordata > Mammalia > Afrosoricida > Chrysochloridae > Chrysochloris > Chrysochloris asiatica. Next base: position 2,453,836 of record NW_006408776.1, read on the forward strand.
GCTGAGCTCATGCAAAGTGGGGTCTTCATTGTCCCCTTGCTCCTTCCCTCACTGTGCTACCAATATCTTCCTGTCTTCTAAGTCATTCACCTTTTGTAAATACTAGTAGCAAAAGCTGCATCCTGTATTGAGCCTTACTATGTGCTAACTCTTTTACATACAGTGGTGGTGGTTATGCACTGTGGAGTCGGTTCCAACTCATAGCGAACTTGTACAAGGTTTCTGAGGCTGTAGATCTTTACGGGAGCACAAAGCCTCATTTTTCTCCCATGGAACAGCTGGTGGATGCTTTAATTGTTGCAACTATCTCTCAAAAAACAGTTGCTGAGAGTTGGTTCTGCCTCAAAGTGAGCTCATGTGCATCATGGTAGAACCATGCTCCACAGACATTCCGTGGCTGTGATCTTTCGGAAGCAGATTGTTGTTGTTGTTGTTAAGTGCCATTGAGTCGGGTCCGACCCATAGCGACCCTGTACAGGGTTTCCAAGGGTGTAAATCTTTACGGGAGTAGAAAGCCTCATCTTTCTCCCGCGGAGCGGCTGGTAGTTTCGAACCGCTGACCTTAAGGTTCGCAGCCCGATTCGTAACCACTACGCTACCAGAGCTCTATGCAGTCCTTTTTAACAAGGTGTTTAACCATTTGGGTCACACAGCATCAATACCAAAGCTAGGTTCTTACTTCTCCCCACCCCATTTTATGGATGAGAAAACTGAGGTTCATAAAGATTAAGTAACATGCACAAGATTAGTTAAGTAGCAAATCAGAGGTAGGAATTACATTAAAGTCTGTTTAATACAAGGAGTGAGGAAGGCGGATGGTCCAGGCAGTCCCAGCTGCTCCCCCATCGGGTCTCTTTGGAAGAGGTGGAACAGAGCCTACAGATTTTCACTATCTACTTCTCCAGTCTTGCTAAAAGGACAGACCACTGAAGCACTCTGGCTTCACAGTTTCAGCCCCTTTATCAGTGGGTGGCACAGTGGTTAAGCACTTGGCTGCTAACTGAAAGGTTGGTGATTTGAACCTACCAGCTGCTAGCTACATGGTGGAAAATTGTGACCAACTGTTTTGGAAAGTCTACGGGGACAGTTCTCCTCTGTCTTTCAGCGGTAGTATGGACTGCAATGGATTTGTCGGTAAAGGGTTTCATTGTCAAAATCCAAACCCAAATTTTTTACTACTCTGCTCAGAGTCTAGGAGGAATGAATAGTGGTTATTGGTGAATTCATTATACTCAAAGAACATAAGTTGTGGGCAAGATGGTTTTTGTCTTATTTTTAATTGTGGAAAAAGTTTAGATCACAAATTAAAAGGCTTGGAGGTAGCAAGAAGGCCAGGGCTGGAAGACAGAGTGGGTGAAACTATGAAGCCAGAGGTGCTTCAGTTGGTGTATTCTTTTAGCACGGCTGGAGTGGGTGGTAGGAAAGATCTCTATGGAGGCTGTGCTCCACCTCTTCCAAAGAGATCAGGGCAGGGAGCAGCTGGCGCTGCCTGCGTCATCCGCCTGCCTCACTCCTCCCAACCTATTCTAGAACCTGGACTTTCCACTGGTTTTTTTCTCATTAATGCAGTTTTCAATTTTCTGAAAACTTCTTCAAACTAAATGCCAATGATTGTTCTGTGTCTTTTGAGAAAATCTATCAAGAGTACCTCTTCGGGATCTCCCAGTCATCATAACCTTCTGAGCTGACCTCTCTACCTTAAATCTTGAAAGCCAGTGTTCTGATTGGACCTTTTTTTGTTTTTTGATTTTTTTTTGAAACTCCCCTAAGGAGACTAAGTTGAGTCTGAGAGAACTTGTCTGTGTGTATCCACTGATCACAGAGACACGTTTAAACTCATTTTGTTTGGAATGAATCTGTGCAGGTGTGAATGGAACCCTAGTAGCTGTACTGTTTTACATACCCTCCTCAATTATATTGACTATACAAATGCCATACATATAACCATTCCCTTTTCTTTAACCTTTTATAACTTTTTAATATCACATTGCTCTCTTTGTTCTCATCCCAAGATTCATTCCTCAGCTCTTCATATTATTCTACCTCTGATAAGTTGTTTTTTTGTTTACATTTTTTTGTTTTTTAATGTTTTATTGTGAATTATGTGATACTTTACATGGAAGAACATTAGTTTTACATTCATCCTACTGTATATCATTTCATTGCCATGGTTACAATCCCCTCCATGCATCATCAACCAACCAAGGGGTATACACTACAAGCCTGACCCCTCAACCCCCTGGTCATCAGAACACAACCCCTCTCCCTCTCTGGGTCTAAAGTCCCCAGCCATTCCATCTCCACATCATCGTCTTTGCCTCCATCTCTGGCATCACTGCTTCTCTGGATAGGGTCCCACTCTCCCCTCTTGTCCCTTGATGGTCCCAGAGATCACCCCTCCGAAACTGCAAAGTTAATCACTCCCCTCCTTGCTACAAAATGTCTACCTTTACATTTCCAACCCTCACAATCACTCCTAATAACAATTATTCACTATTGTATCACAAGAGACCTATGCACATTTCCTTTCATCAGCCCCACCTAGACAGATTTGATACTACTCAGTGGAGAGTCTACCTTCCTCCATGCCCTCTGGATATAGGTTCCCTCTTGAAAGCTTATAAGCCAGTCACTTCTTGCCTTTGTAGCCTCCCCCCCCCATTTTGGGTAGCCAATGTCCAAGTTTGCCCATCCCTGTCTACTCTGTGTATGGAGGGGTGGGAATGATCCTTGCTGTAAAAACTTGTTCCCTCTTTTGAGCTACTGCATCCATAGGTGTAGGTCAAGTTCATCAAATTGTATCAGATTACTGTTTTTTCCTCTCTTCTTTCTTCTTCTAGTTGACCTGTGATCATCCAGTCATTGAAGCCAGGTCAAGTGGGTGTTATCTGCAAGTGTGGGTATTCTTGTGCATATACCCTCTCTTCTTAATCAGCTGGATGCTTCACTCTCTACTCTAGTCCTCTGTGGCTATGTCACTGACTCTGGGCCGAAGAGTCCCAAGGTCTTGCTACACTGCTGGCCAACCAGGTCTCCACCCAGGTTCACAGGAGTTTATTGAACATTGTAGGGCTTAGCTCGCAGCTTCATTGCTGTTTTCCCCTTGCTTCCCCTTATTGGTGACGAACATGGTCACCAATCAGAGTGTGTATTCCCA
>NW_006408776.1:2458250-2501099 GCF_000296735.1 Chrysochloris asiatica
GTTTTGTAGTTTTCTTTGTATAAGTCCTTTGTTTCTCTGGTTGCATTTATTCCTAGATATTTCATCCTTTGGATGGCTATTGTAAATGGTATTGCTTTCCTAATGTCCTTTCCAGAGCTGTCATTTTGGTATAGAGGAATCCAACTGATTTTTGTATGTTGATCTTATATCCTGCCACTTTGCCAAATCTTCCTATGAGATCTAGTAGCTTTTTTACTAAGTCTTTGGGATTTTCTATGTATAGAATCATATCATATGGAAATAGAGACAGTTTTTCTTCTACTTTGCCAATGTGCTGCTGCTTCTCTTAAGTGCTGTCTAGTCGATCCCAACACATAGTGACCCTGTATAGGGTTTCCAAGGAGAGGCTGGTGAGCTTGAACTGCTGACCTTGCAGTTCAAACGCCTTTACAGTCTGACGCATTAACCCACAGCGCCACACCAGGACTCCAATTTAGATGCTTTTATTTTCCCTGCCTTGCTGAATACATCTTGCTAAGACTTCCAGCACACTATTGAATAGGAGTGGTGACAAAGGGCATCCTTGTCTGGTTCCTGTTCACAGAGTGAAGACTTTCAGTTTCTCTCCATTGAAAGTAATGTAGGCTGTTGGTTTTGTATATATGCTCTTTATTATGTTGAGGAATTTCCCTTCAATTCCTGCTTCGTTGAGTGTTTTTATCAGGAATGAATGCTGGATTGTGTCAAATGCCTTTTCTGCATCAATCAATATGATCATGTGGTTCTTTTCTTTTTTCTTCTTTATATGGTGGATAATGTTGATCGTTTTTCTAATGTTGAACCATCCTTGCATTCCTGATATGAATCCCACTTGATCATGATGTATTATCTTTTTGATGTGTTGCTGGATTCTGTTGGCTAGGATTTGTTGAGCAATTTTGCATCTATGTTCATGAAGGATATTAATCTATAATTTGCTTTCTTAGTGATGTCCTTCCTTGGTTTTGATATGAGGGCTATGCTTGCTTCATAAAATGCATTAGGAAGTTTTCCATCCTCCTCTATCTTCTGGAATAATTTGAGTAGAACTGGTGACAGCTCTTCCCTGAATGTTTGGTAGAATTCACCAGTGAAGCCATCTGGGCCTGGACTTTTTTTGGTTGAGAGTCTTTTCATGACCTGATCAATTTCTTCTTTTGTTCTTGGTCTGTTCAGGTTTTCTACTTCACTGTGTACAAGTTTAGGTTGGTCGTGTTTTTCTAAAAATGTCTCCATCTCTTCTAAGTTTTCAAATTTGTTGGAGTACAACTCTTCATAGTATTCTGTTATTATCCTTTCAATTTCGTTTGGTTCTGTTGTGACATCGCCAATGTGGTTTCTAATGCGTGTTATTTGTGTCTTCTCCCTCTTTTCTTTTGTTAGGTTTGCCAATGGTCTGTCAATTTTGTTAATCCTTTCAAAGAACCAGCTTCTTGCCCTGTTGATTCTTTCTATAGTTTTTCTGTTTTCTGTCTCATTTATTGCTGCTCTAATCTTTATTATTTCATTTCTTTTGGTGGCTATAGGTTCCTTTTGTTGGTCTGTTTCTAATTGTTGTAGGTGCTGTGTTAATGTGTTAATGTTCAGTTCTTTCTTCTTTTTTGGATGTGTGCATTTAGTGCAATAAATTGTCCTCTCAGTATCACTTTCACCATGTCCCAAAGATTTTGGTATGTTGTGTTTTCATTCTCATTTGTTTCTAGGAACTTTGTGAATTCACATTTAATTTCTTCTCCTACCCACTTGCTTTTCAGCAAGGTATTAGTCAGTTTCCCTGTATGTGACTTGATTTCCTTGGTCTTCCTATTGTTGATTTCAAATTTGATAGCACTGTGGTCTGAGAAGATGCTTTGTAGTATTTTGATATTTGTAAATTTATGAAGATTTATTTTGTGGCCTAAGACATGGTCTATTCTGGAGAATGTTCCATGTGCACTGGAAAAGAATGTATATTGTGCTGTTTTGGGGTTGAGTGCTCTGTACACATCGATGAGGTCCAGTTGGCTGATTGTGTTAGTTTTTCTGTGTTTTTGTCAAGTTTCTTTCTGTTTGTTGTGTCCATTTTTGAAAATGGTGTATTAAAATCACCAACTACTACAATAGATTCATCTATTTCTTTCTTCAAATCTATTAGAGTTTGCTTTATATATTTTGGAGCTCTTTCATTGGGAGCATAGATATTTATTATGGTTATGTCATCTTGTTCAATTGTCCCTTTAATGATGAGATAATGTCCATCTTTATCTATTATACTGGCTTTTGCCTTACAGTTTATCAGAGATTAGTACTGCCACTCCTATTTGATTTTGATTGCAATTAGCTTGATATATTTTTTTCCATCCTTTGACTTTTAACCTGTTTTTTCTGTGTGAGATGTGTCTCTTGCAGACAGCATATTGAAGGATCTTATTTTCTTATCCATTCTTCGTCTCTTAATAGGTGCATTTAATCCATTTATATTCAGTGTAATTATCAATAGGTATGGATGAATTACCGTCATTATGTTTTGTTTTGTTTTTTGTGTGGTGTTACTGCTTTCTTTGTTCTGTGTGTCTTCCTTTGTTGAGTTCATGTTTTTTTGTTTTTTCTTGTGAGTTTCCTCATAGTTTTAATGTTTCCATGTTCATCTTGGATTTTCATTTTCTTGGTATGTTGTGAAGTCTTAAGTTTCTTTGAGGTTGCCTTATAGTCCATTAAATTTTCTCTCCATTTAGTGCAGTCTATTTTATCCTGTAGTCTACCTGATCTTCTCACCATCTGGATCTCCATTCCTATGTGTTTACCTTTTTTTACATTGTAATTATTTTGATTATAGACTGACTTTCCCAATTCCCTAAGTTTGTTCTTTATAGTTTTGTTCTGTTCTCAAGTCTTCTGTCAATTTAATTCTGGGAGGTGTTGCCATGTATGTCAATCTCTGGTTGTTGTCTGTTCTTGTTGTTTCTCAGTCCACAGAACTTCCTTTAGGAAGTTTTGTAGCACAGGGTTGGCTTTGCCAAAATACCTTAGCTTCTGTTTATCCTGGAATGTTTTGAGAATACTGTCATATTTGATTGATAGCTTTGCTGAATAAAGGATTCTTGGTTGTTAGTTTTTTTCTTTCAGGGTTTTATATATGTCTCCCCATTGCCTTCTTGCTTACATGGTTTCTGCTGAGAGATCCGAGCTTAATCTGACTTGCTTGCCTTTGTAAGTGACACTTCTGTTTTCCCTAGCTGCTTTCAGGAATCTCCTTATCTTTGGTTTTAGAGAGCTTGATTATGATATGTCTCGGTGATTTTCTTTTGGGGTCTGTCCTTCTTGGGGTTCGTTGAGCTTCTTGAATGTCTATCTTTTCACTTTTCAGGGTGTTAGAGAAATTTTCTTCTAGCAGTTCTTCAACGATTTCCTCTGTGGACTTGTGTGATTCTTCTTGTTCTGGAATGCCGATAATTCTTAAGTTATTCCTCTTCATGCTATTCAACATGAATCTTAGACCTTCTTTGATTTTTTAAATCCTTTTTACTGTTTGCTCTTCTGTCTTAGCAGTATTGAGAGATTTGTCTTCCAGATCACTGGCTCTGCCTTCCATCTCTTCTATTCTCCTCCTTTGCCCTTTCAGAGTATTATTTATTTCTAATATTCTATTATTGATCATTTGGACCTCTTTCTGTAGGCTTTGAATTGTTTCCAATGCTGTATCTATCTTATTTGATTGTTCCTGTAGCACTTTTCTGACTTCTTCCTTATTTTTCTCAGCTCAATTGTAAAGTGTTTTGAAACATTTTGCAATCATTTTTTCTGAATTCCTTGTCAGGCATTTCAAAGGCCTCCTCTCTTTCCAGAATATAGTCCAGGCCTATCTCTAGGTCATTTGTCTCAGACATTTTATCTTGTTTCTGTACTTGTGCTGATATGGTTATCTGCTTTTGCTTCTTGGACATGTTTAGTGTTTATCTGTGGCCTTAATACTTAATTGAGTATGTGTTTTGGTGTTTTTTATGCTTTCTGGTTGCTTCCAGGTAGATGTGATCAGGATGTGGGCTTCCCTTTTCACTAGTCTTATTGCTTATCTCAAAGTAACTTTCACAGTTATTGTCTGTCTCCCTGGTATATGGCAGTTGGTATTGGTTCTTGCCTGGGTTTTGGTGCTTTTATAGAGTGTGGCTTTAGCTTGACTATATGGCAGCAGATGCTGTCTCTTCTTGGGTAATATAGGAAGAGAAAGAGTCCCCCAAATGTAGAAGGGGGAGCATACAACAGCAAAACAGCACCAGCAAAAAAAAAAGCAACAGCAAGAACAAGACAAAACTAGAATGAATAATGTAGTTTATAATCACAGAAAAGGGAGACGAGAGAGAGAAGAAAAAAAATCTATAGCCTAATATAAGCATGACTTTAATGTCTTCTCTTCCGCTTTTTGCCTTCAAAGCTGCCTAAGAGATTTCAAGATGCCACTGTTGGTTGTTATGCTGTGCCTCAGGATTTAATTTAATTTTCAGCCTGTTTTGTTTTTAAACTCTCTTTCCCTCTCCATACCCCTTGTTCTGGCTTTTCTGTATTAAAAAGGAAAAACAGTTCAGGGCTGGCTCTTGGGCTGAGAGTATCTGTGGGCACGTGTGGCAGAAGAACCCACCAGTGGTGAGGGTGGGGGCTGTCCACTTGCTCAGGCACACCCCACCCAAGTCACCAGAATGGAGGTGCGTAAACAGTGGGAGAGCCAATGAACAGATACCAAGAAAAAAAAAGAAAATCAGAACAAAGCAGAACCAACAAAGTGTATTGTCCACTCTTGCTCCGAAGTTCCGTGGTGTTTCTGCTCCCCCACTTGGTCTTGCCGTTTGGTTTTGTCCAAGTTGTCAGTCCTGGCAGATTCAAAAGTATGCGATTTCTTACTTTTGCTTCAAGTTCCACTAGCTACAAGCCTTCAGATCTTTTAAATATTCCTATCTCTGTGGTTCTGAGTTTCGGAGCTCTGCCCTGGATATGCTTTTCCTGGTATTCTGTGGTATGGCTGACGGCGAACTTCACTGCACCTCCGCCCTAGCCACCATGAAGCCCCACCTCAAGTTGTTGCTTTTATTTTGAAGTTTTTATTGTGAATTAAATGAAAGTTCACAGGGCAGATTATCAGGTTTACATTAAACAAATCATATACTTTGTTTCATTACAATGATTATAATCCCTTCCATGTACCATGAGTCAACATAGTACTTCTATTCCCTTTTTTTACCTCTATTCCTTTTTTTTTTTTCCTTTTTCTTGATGTACACATTACAAATCAGAAAATACATACTCATTTAAATGTCCAAAGGCACACTTTGCAAGCCAGCCTCCTGCCCACAGACACACAGCCTTCATCAGTCCAGGGGCTTGGTATTCAGCTGATCTATCTCGCTACACCATCACTTCTGCTGTCACTGCTTTTCTGGTTAGGATCCCTAGCTCCACTCATGCTCTTCCCTCTTGCTGGTCCTAGGGTCCTCTGTTCCTACAATGGAAGACTATCTACTCTCCCCTTTTAGTTACACATCTGATAAGAAGTTTTGACAACAGAGTGTACCACCTGAATGGTCCTCTTTGTCAGCAGAAGAACAGGGTTGAGTTCTTTCCTAAATTCTGCTGCTATTCCTTCTTCCGTTTCTCCCTCACACTCACCTTCTCCCCAGTACCCTCCTGCATAGGACTGGCCTTGTTTTCCAAACCCAAGTACTTGCCTGTGAATTTTATTCTATTTTTTCTCTCTACCATTTTTCCTCTCAGCCACATATTTGTAGAATTCTGATTGTCTCTTCCAATTGACTTCTTTTATTGACCTACCTTCCAGGAGTAAGATCATCAGTCCTGAAGGCCTAAGCCTACTGCAGACATTGCATTCTCTCCCTGCTCTTGGCTTTGCTGTCGACTAACGTGTGAGTTAGGGATGACCATGCAGTAGTGACAGTTGCTCCACACACCCTATCACTCTCTTCACACTGAGCAAGGTCTGTGGGCCACATTGAGGCTGCTCAAGGTACACCCCTTTCCCTTCCAGCCCTACAGAGAGAAAAAGGAAAGCATTCACCAGAGTTTCATGAGCACACAGGGCCAAAGGACAAAACAAAGAAAATATCTTTACAACACACCGTAAGTCACCTTGCAATGCTTATCATCATTTTCCTGGTTTTGATAAATACAAGGTGTGCCGAAATTGGAGCTCATAAATTTGGGAGCTAAGAAGAGCTCACTTGGATTTAATAGGACAAACTGCTACATGAAATCTGTCTTATTAAAGTTAATTAAAGGAAATGGAAATGGTCACCTATTAACAGAATCTAGCCTTCCAAGGGATGGTTTGTGAATACAAATCCATTTTTTACCTATATGTAGGTATTATGTGTGTAGATATATAGTGTGTGGCTATATTTATATACATTGTCTTCTGATTCAAATAACAAGGCCTAAAGGAATTTTTTTTTTCTGACTTGTGAATTCATATGAAGAATGTGATGAAGGTATAAAATGAAATAGGTTTGATGGTATGGTTAATGAACACTGCCTATTGCTAAGAATGACATTTTATAAAATTTATGTTAATTTGAAATAACTGGTATATTTATGCAAACCCATATAAAAGAGGAGCTTCAAAAAATTCATGGAAAAATTCCACTATCTTTTCATTCCATTTTTCCATAAATTCTTTGAAGCCCCCTCAAACACACAACTATTCTTGTTTTCCCATATTATGTACTCCACAATCAACACAGGAAACTATTTAAAAACATACAAAGACCTTAAAGAATGCCTTCCAGACTACTGTTTTCCAGATTACTTGATCAAAAGGTTGGGAGTTCAAACCCAACCAGAGGTATCTTGGAACTAAGGCCATGAGATGAAATTGACTTAATGGCAACTAGCAATAGCAGTGTCTTAAAAAATCAAATATGATGTGGGGTTTTCTTTATAGTAACAATCAAGAAAAATAAGAATATAAAATTACAGACAGAATTAGTTATCCATGCTGCCTTTAAAAAAAAAAAAAAAAAAAAAAGATGTGCTTTTGAAAATAGTCTGCTGAGTTTTGCATTTAAGGTCTTTATTTTTCAGCTTCAATCTCTTCTCTAGGACATCTGGGCTGGATTCCTTTAAATAGCTTCTTCCTTTACTGAGGGCGGAACCACTAAAGTTCAATGTAACAAAGGTGAAGCAAGAGGGACAAAGAAGACGCTTCCTCTACTGAATCCCATAATTCCAAGACTTCCGGAGTTGTGAGCGGAAGTGAAGTCAGGGAGAGTTATTTCTGTGAGTGGCACCACAGGAAGTGTTTCTAGTACCCGGGCTAGAGAAACGGGAAAAGGAAAAGAAAAATGCAATATGTGTCTTGTGTAAGATTTTTTTGCAATATAAATATTTTTTATGACATAAAACAGAAAATAGATTGAGGAAATGTGTGTGTGTGTCGTTCTAAAAAAAGTAAAGCAGAACTCTTAATTCTGAAGACAAAATAGCACTCAGCTAGTTACACTGTTTTAATCACATAGAAACAAACTTATTCTGTTTTATAAGTATTGTCATTTGGTAAAGTTGATTCCAGTTGATTTTTAGGAAGAGCTGCACAGATGTTAGCGTAACTGGCAACATTTGTCTCCTATGTATAAACAAATCATAATAAACTGGGGGGAAAAGAGAAGCCTACAGAACTACTTCGGGAGAAGGATGAGGCTTTCCACACCCATAAAGATTTGCATCCTCGGAAGCCCTATACAGGGTCGCTATGAGTCGGAACCAACTCCACGGCACATCACCACCACCACCACAGAATTACTTCAAGCCTTTCTCTGCACCTGTTAGAGGGCTATACACAAGCAAAGCAGAAGATCTTTTATGCAACTTTCCAACTATTAGGAGTTATAATGTATTATGCCCAAATACTTATATTTTTGAAAGCTTTGAGTATCTTTCGCCACGCATTGTAGATGAATTTACCCTTTCTGATCTACCACTGCTAAGAAAATCATGCCTATCTTTAAGAGAACAATAAAAAGGAAAACAAAAGCTTTCGAAATCACGCTTTGTACTGCTCAGCATGATGTAATTCCTCAACTCTATGTGGTTGTAACAGTTGCATGCCAAAATAAGGAATCAACTGTTGAGTGATAGTTTGATTCAATAACCAGATCCACTGTCTGCTGTGCAGATATTTCCCACTGGATTCATAACCAAATGGGTCTAATCCATTATTAAATTAAAATCTTTCAAAGGTTAGTTTAGAAATTCTTCAAGTTTATATGCTACTTCAAGTGTCCTGCCAACTCATGAGTATAAATATTAACCTACCAAAGAAACAAAGGAGGAGATCCTTTGGAATAGATATTTTGCTAGTTAACTTGCTTAATCCCAAAAAGATAACTTTTGAACCATACCAAAAAATTTCAAAGCAAATGACTAAACCAGTGTGAATAAAAAAATATTGCCACAAAATCATATGAAGATTTATTGGGAAAACATATAGAAATGTGAAGCTGTTGTTTTTTGACATATATCTAGGTTTACGTTCTGGTAGCGTAGAGGTTACGAATCAGGCTGTAAACTGCAAGGTCAGCAGTTCAAAACTACCAGCTGCTCCGCGGGAGAAAGATGAGGCTTTCTGCTCCCATAAAGATTTGCAGCCTCGGAAACCATGTTCAGGGCCACTGTGGGTCAGAACCGACTCGATGGCACTTAACAACAATAACATACACTTCTGTATATAGACAGAAATCTAGGTGTGGCACTCTAGGATAACTACTAAACTGATAACCTCAAGGTTGGTAGTTCAAACCCACCAGCCACTTCTTGGAAACCATATACAGGGTCTCCATAAGCCAGAACAAACTGGGTGGCACTTAATGACAACATATACTCTGAAGGTGGTGATATCCGTCTCTATAACCCTTCCCCCACCCCTCCTCTGTCAATTTAATCTTCCTGTGGTAGCCTGTGTGTTGCTGTGATGCTGGAAGCTATTCCACTGCTATTTTACATATGAGCAGGGGCAGTAATGGGGACAACAGGTTTCAGCTCAGTTGACAGACTGAGACATGAAAGAAAGAGAGGCAGAGCACTTTTGGAAGTTTAGCCACTGAAAACTTTTAGCCGCTGAAAACCAGAAGATGAGCTCCACAGGTTGGAAGTCACTCAAAATATGATCGGAGAAGAGCTGCCTCCTCAAAGTAGAGTTGACCTTAATGCCATAGATGGAGCAAAGCTTTAGTGACCTTCATACGCTGCAACTCAAAATAATAAGAAACAACTGCAACCAGCCAATAATAATCAGAACGTGAAATGTGCAACATATGAATCTAGGAAACTTGGAAGTTGTCAAAATGAAATGGAATGCCTAAAGATCTATATCCTAGGCATTACTGAGCTGAAATGGATCAGTATTGGCCATTTTGAATCAGACATTATGCCTGGAATGACAAATTGAAGAGGAATGGTGTCGCTTTCACAAGTAAAAAGAGCATTTCAAGATCTATCTCGAAGTATAATGCTGTCTGTGATTGATTGGATGATAACCATACATCTGCAAGGAAGCCCAGTTAATAAAAATTCTATCCAAATTTATGCACCAACCATTAAAGTCAAAGGTGATGAAACTGATAGATTCTACCAGCTTCTTCAGTCTGAAACTGACCAGACATATACTCTAGATGATTTCTAATTATTGGTGATTGGAATGGCCTTGGTGATAGAAACAAAGCTGCAGATTGCATAATAGAATTTTGTTGTTGTTGTAAAGTGCTATCAAGTCAGTTCCGACCCATAGTGACCCTGTATAGAATTTTAGAGGACTAATGATTTATTCATGGCAAATATTGTTTTTTAAACAACGTATATGGCAACTAATCATGTGAATCTCACAAGATGGTATACACAGGAATCAAATAGACAATATCTGTGGAAAGAGACCATGGGAAACCTCAATCTCACCAGCCAAAACAAGGCCAAGAGCCCATTGTAGAACAGACCATCCAAAGCCCATATTGCAAGTTCAAAATGAAGCAGAAGCAAATTGAAACAAGTCCACCAGGGACAAAATATGACTTTGAATATATACCACCTGAATTTAGAGACCATCTCAAGGACAGATTTGATGCAAGAGACACTAATGACTGAAGACCAGAGAAGGTGTGGTATGACATCAAGAACATCATACAGGAAGAAAGCTAAAGGTCACTAAGAAGACAAGAAAGAAGGAAAGATCAAAATGTATGTCAGAGGAGACTGAAACTTTCTCTCGGGTGTAAAGAAACTAAAGTGACGGAAAGAAATGATAAGGTGAAAGGACTGAACAGACAATTTCAAAGAGGAGTTCAAGAAGACAAAGTCAAATATTAATAGTGAAATATGCAAAGACCTGGAGTTATAAAATCAAAAGAGAACACAACCAGCATTTCTAAAGCTGAAAAAAAATGAAGAAACCTTTCCAGTTTCAGATTGCAATACTGAAGTATTCTGTCGACCAAATATTGAATGAAGATGGAAAGAACACATCAGCTTTGTACCAAAAAGAATCAGTTGATGTGCAACCATTTCAAGAGGTAGCATAAGATCAAGAACCAATGGCATTTGAGGAAGAAGTCCAAGTTGAACTGAAGTCGCTGGCAAAAAACAGTCCTCTAGAAATTAATGGAATATTGATTGAAACATTTCATAAAACTAATCCTGCACTAGAGGCACTTGTCTTTGCCAAGAAATTTGGAAGAAAATTACCTGGCCAACCAATTGGAAGAGATCCGTATTTGTACCTATTCTAAATAAAATGGGGAAATTATCAAACTATATCATTAATATCTCAGGCAAGTAAAATTTTGCTGAAGATAAGTTAAGAGATGATTGCAATAGTACACTGACAGAGAACTTACAGAAATTTGAGCTGGATTCAAAGAGGATGGATCTTGGCTGAAAGCAGAGAATACCACAAAAATGTTTACCTGTGTTTTATTGGCTATTCAAATGCATTCAACTGTGTGAATCATAACAAACTATGGATAACATTCAAGAAGGAGCCTCCCAAAACAACTGTGCTCATAAGGAACCTGTACATAGAACAAGAGGCAGCGATTTGAACAGAACAAGACGATAAATGGCTTAACATCAGGAAAAGTGTGTGTCAGGATTGTATGCTTTCACCATACTTATTCAATCTGTGTACTGAGAAAATAATCTAAGAAACTGGATTATATGAAGAAGAATGTGGCATCAGGATTGGAGGAAGATTTATTAACAACCTGTGATATGCAGATGATACAACCTTGCTTGCTGGAAGAAGAGAGGACTTGAGATACTTAATGATGAAGATCAAAGACTACAGCCTTCAGCATGGATTGTACCTCAATGGAAGGGAAAAAAACCCCACCAACCCTCACAATTGGACCAATAAATAATATCATGATACACAGAAAAAATGAACTTGTCAAAGACTTGATTCAGCTTGGATCTACAATAAACATTCAAGTAAGCAGCAATCAAGAACTCAGAACTCAAAGGATATATTGCCTTGGGCATATCTGCTCCAAAAGACCTCTTTACTGTGTTAAAGAAAAAAGAGGGACACTTTGAGGACTAATGTGCTCCTGACCCACGCCATGGTATTTTTAATAGCCTCAATTGCATGTAAAAGTTGATCAATGAATAAGGAAGAGTGAAGAAGAATTGATACAGGTGAATTCTTGTGTTGGTGAGGACTATTGAAATTACAATGGACTGCCAGAAATACAAACAAATGAATCTTGGAAGTATTATAGCCAGAATGCCCCTTAGAAGGGAGGATGGTGAGAATCTGTCTCTCTTATTTTGGACTTATTAAGTTAGGAGGGACCAGTCCCTGGAAGAGGATACCATACCTGCTAAAATGGAGAGTCAGAGAAAAAAAAAGTACATTTAATATGATTTGATACAGTGGTAGCAACAATGGATGGGTTCATACATAACAACAATTGTGAGGTTGGTGCAAGACCCCAGGACTGGGCAGTGTTTTGTTCTGTTGTGTATTGGTGTGAGTTAGAACTGACTTGAAGATACCTAACAACAACAACCCTTCCTTGAAGAAGTCTGCACTCTTCAATTGACATCACATCAAAATGGCAGTTTTGGCATCCGTTGTTGTTAGGTGCTGTTGAGTTGGTACTGACTCATAGCAACCCTATGCACTACAGAACAAAACACTGCCCAGTCCTGTACCAATCTCACAATCATTGCCAAGTTTGGGTCCACTGATGTCACTGTGCTGATCTCTCTCATTTGGGGTCTTCCTCTTTTTCACTGACTCTCCACTTTATCAACCATGATGTCCTTCTGTTGTTGTTACGTTGGTTCTGACTCACAGCAACCAAGAAGCAGCTGGTGAGCTTGAACCACTGACCTTGCAGTTCTACTGACCTTGCAGTCCAGCACATTAACCCACAGTGCCACACCAGGACTCAGATTTCCTTCTAGAGGGACTAAAATCATGTTTCTTTTCAATGTTCTTTGAGTTTGGGAAAAAATAAACAAGTTTGAAGAGCAAGATCACAGCTGTAGTGTGCGTGGGTAAGGTTTTCACAGCAAATTCTCACAAGATTACCCTTACTACTCTTGAAGAATGGCCACATGCATGTTGTGATGGAAATAATTTCCTTGGCGCAAGTTTCCTAGATTTTTTTTTCACGCATGCCATTTTCAGTGTTCTTAAAACTTTTCCCTTTAACAAGCCTCCGTATTGGTCCTGTGTCCTTTGAAAAACTTTATCGTGATTACACTTTTGGAGTCTCCTCCAAATCAGTCACCATAACTTTCAGAGCTGACATCTCTGCTTTGATTTAACAGCAGATCCTCTTGCAAGATGCTGTTTAGATCAGACCTTTCCTGGTGTGGTGCTGAAGGGTGAGCATTGGACTGCCAACCACAAGATTGGTCATTCAAACTCACCAGCTGCTCCTTGGAAATTCTATCAATACAGGGTCACTATGAGTTGGAACTGACTCAATGACATTTAACAACAACAACAACAACAACAACTAATTAGACGGAGGCAGGTGTACTACTGAAAGAACTTGCCTGTAGCCATCCATTGACCACAGAGGCATGTTTAAACCCCTTTCATTGGGAATAAACCCGTGCATGATGAAGTAGAACCCTAGTAGCGATACTTTATGACTTACCTTCCTACTCTATGGAGGCCCTGGGTGGTGCAATCAGTTAACATGCTTGGCTGCTAAATGAAAAATTGGAAGTTCAAGTCCACCTGGAGTCATAAGAAAGACCTGGATATCAGACACGGAGAGCGCTATGGACGACGACGGTTCAACTCTTGCCCGTGAAGGATCACCATGAGTTGGAGTCAACTCAGTAGCATCTAATTTTAGTTAAAGGCTGAGATTGAAGGCAGAATTGGGGATCAGAGAAGCTCCTTCCTTTCTGTTATCAGTGTCACCCCAACAATGGCCCTTTACTCTAGATAGTGGCAGTCAGTTTCAGAAGCAGTTGGTTCCAGTAGTCAGCTTTTTTACCCCCACCCCAAAACCAGCCTCATCACCCTCCCCTCAAAGGTATCAGCACCAGCTCTGCTATAGGACTTGGTCCTAATTCTGCTCCTCCCCTAAACTTCTAGGTTCTAATTCCTCCCACCTCTTTCCTGTGTTCCTCCAGCCCTAGGCGTGGTAGCTGCTTTCTGCAGTTCCTATGCGTGTTTTAGTTCAGGCTTTCATGTAAGTGCTCTCAGTCCTCTCACAGCCAGCTTCCTATAGTAAGTTCTCACTGCTAATGACTAGTGTTGCTTCTGTTTTCCTGACTAGTATAAAAACCTCAGGAAATAAAATGACATGTATATTGAATGCAGCCATATGAGACTATGTAAAAATACATGTATATGTAAAAGAAAAAGTATTAAAAGGAAAATTACCAAAATTCTCATAGTGGTTGTCTTAGACTGCTAGACAAATGAGTGATTTTCTGCTTCCTTCATCTCTGTTTTCTAGACTTTTGGAAATGTGTTTATATTATTTTCATAGTAAAAGTATAAATTTATCTATCTATCTATCTATCTATCTATCTATCTATCTATCTATCTATCTATCTATCTATCTACCATTTATCTACTAAAGGGTAAGGAGCTGCTGGAGTGAATCTGGCTTGTGAAACCAGATGAATTCTAATCTAGGTAATGAAAAGTGATTGCCGGTGTGAATAGGATTCCACAGGGGATAAATTTTGAGAAAGAGGAACGGTACCAGATGACTAGGATAAAGCAAGTGATGTCGCAGGTCTCTAAGAAGGGAAGATAATAAATGCCAGAAATTACAAAATGACCAGATTGATGTCTAGCAAATTCTACAACAGCCTATTTCATCAACAACTCGTGACCACTCACAGGAAGCCTGTGTTTACAGAGACCACATCATGCCAAATTCACCTTATTTCCATTTTTTGTTGTTGGGCTTTTACATGGACTGACCATGTATTCATTAGTTGGTTCCTTCATTCATACAGCAGACAGTGATTGCATAATTACTACGTTCTGGGAAATTTCTTGGCAGTGAAGATAGCAAGTTGAGCTTCTAGGAGGAGAATCATGCACATGGGGTTTCAATACTGTCAACATATGCCTTAGAAAAGCAAATCATTCTAACTCAGGCTATTTAAAAACAAAACAAAACAGTAATATGCAAAATAGATATCTGTACCTCACCCTGAGCCTCACTACCCCCACCTGCACACCTGATGTGGGTGGGGGTGGGGCTGGAGAGAGTGGGGAACAGGGAGATGACATTGGCAATCACTTTCATTTGGGATAAGGTATGGATTGACATGGAGCAAGAGTTAGGCAAGGACCGTGGATGAGGTGGGGTTAGGCACCATCTGGCAACCAAAACACATAAAACCGGGAGGCGTATGCTTTCACACTTGCTCATCATCTCCGCGGGGGCCATCAATCATTCTAAATAAGATGTCTGCCCTTTTTCTTGATTTCACATTAATCTTGAATGGTTCCCGTTTTAGCTTCTCTGAATTCTCCCTTACTGTTGCAGTAACCAAACATCTACTTTCTAGTACCAGAAGTGAGTTAGCTGTTCATTTGCAGAATGAATTCCATTTTTATACACCGACACAACTGTTTTTTCTGTATTCTTTCTCATTTGACTATCCTTATAGAGTCCTGGTGTGGTGCTGTGGGCTAATGCGGCAGACTGCAAAGTCATTTGAACTGCAAGGTCGGTGGTTCAAGCTCACCAGTTGCTCCTTGGAAGCCCTATATAGGGTCACTAGGGGTCAGAATCAACTCGATGGCAGTTAACTACAACATTGATTAGGTAGATATAGGACATCAGGGTGAGGGGCTATCCCTCCATATTATCTTGTATTCTAAGCTCTAGAATAAATTTCTAACTGATATTTTAGTACTTCCAATAATCTGCCTGCATCTTAGTTCATCTTCTAAAATTCCGTTATGATGGATGGAGGGAGAAAGCTAACACCTCTCAGCAGACTGCCCAGATACTCACTTTTAATATACCTTTACCCTTTTTTGTTTCCTAACAATAGACTCTGCTCATAAAAATCACAAGCAATTTAGAAGTGAATAAAGTGGCAAGTGAAAGTTTCCCACAATTGGCATTAAGGGGTTAGAGATGGCATACAGGCTATGCATCATACAAGGCAATCAGCAGTGATTTTACTTTCTGACTTGGTCAAATTAATAGGGCAGCATCAAAATGATCCCCTTTCAAGGAGACAAGAGCCCCAAACTAAAAACCTTTGTAATAACATGCGGTAATTAAGGAAGAAGAAGAGAGTGATGGTTTCTGTCTTGAGAAGTAAGGAAGGGATCCCTGAAGAACAGACACTTGAGTTTGATCTCTGATGTGGAGATGGGCAGGGTGTGGTAAGGCACAGAAACGTGTTCAGAAAACAGTAAGCAAAGGACAGGGTTGCAGGAGATGGTGGTGATGGTTATGTGCTATGGAGTCGGAACCAACTTACAAGGCCCCTGTACAGGATTTCTGAGGCTGTAAATCTTTACGGGAGCAGAAAGGCTCATCTTTCTCCCATGGAGCAACTGCTGTTTCGAACTGCTGACCTTTTAAGGTTCACAACCTGATTTGTAACCACTATGCTACCAGAGCTCCTTTAACTCGACGGTTGTTGTTGTTGTTGTGTGCCGTGGAGTAGGTTTCGACTCATAGCGACCCTGCACAGGGTTTCCGAGGCTGTAAATCTTTACAGGAGCGGAAAGCCTCATCTTTCGCCTGCAGAACAGCTGGTAGTTTCAAACTGTTGACCTTGCAGTTCACAGCCTAATTCGTAACCACTACACTACCAGAGCTCCTTTAACTTGATGGTAGTGAGTGGGAAATCACAATAAAACCATCAGCTTTTATTTGTAGCCCACGGCTGTAGGATAAAAACTGGACTGCTAACTGCAAGGTCAGTGGTTCAAGCCACCAGTCACACCTCTGAAATCCTATACAGGGTTGCTATGAATCAGAACTGACTCAATGGCACTTAAAAAACAACTACAGATATCAAACTATGTTGGTGTTGATGTTAGCTGCCATCAAGTCAGTGTTACAGAGCAGAACTGTGCCAGAGGGTTTCTCGGCTGTGATCTTTACAGAAGCAATTCACCAGGCCTTTCTTCCTTGGAACTGCAGGGTGGGTTTGAACCACCAAACTTTTGATTAGCAGCTCACTGCAAACCACGTGTGCCAGCCAGGGTCCTTTATTAAATCATCAGGTGGCTTATTGCAAAGCTTGCAATTTAAGAAGAAACAGTAAAAATTAACTTGAAGAAAGAGAGCAAAATTAGGGAGAGTTAAGATGTGGGGAAAAAAAAGATTAACCCATGAATAACATTGGCCTGGTTGTAGGATAAGCATTGGACTGATAACCACAGGTTCAAACCCACCAGCTGCTCTCAGGAAACCCTATACAGGGTCGCTAAAAGTTGGAGCCAACTCAGTGGCACTTAACTACACCAACAATGCTGGTCCCAAATCACTGTTTGTTGAAATGAAATGATACACAAAAATGCGTGACCCTTTGCTTTTCTTGATTCTAAGCTTTCAGGTGTCCACATAATGAAAACTGCTTACATTGTCAATGACATAAATGTACTAACAAATTGCCCAAACAAAGCACAACTGTTCTTGCACTAAAGCTACAAAGACTTTTTTTTTTTGCTCTGGGTCTTCATAAAGAAGGCATTAAATAACAAAGTGAAGAGTAAACCAGTAGCATTTTAAAAATGTAAAATACAATGACTTTTATGGTGGTATTTCTTGTGTCCCCTGTCAAAGGGACTGAAGTCAAAATACTATGACCCAAATCAGCAAAAGACATTCCATGACAGTCACAATTATGTCTGACTGTATAACTTATCCTGGGGAAAGTTGTGAGCTACTTTGGAAAAGTTTCATTCATTCGTTTTTAAAACAAACATTTATAAAGATTTTACTCTGTTAAAGACTGTGGCAGCCCAGAAAATATGGGGCTCAGATCTCCTGTGGGGAGCTCAGCTGTCTCCCTCCTGGATCTACCACCTCCTTCTCAACAAGGCCACCACCTCCTGGGTTACTTCAACCAACAAATGATCTTGTCATCGTTCCCAACTCATGTTCTTGCGGGAGATATGGTTCCTCCAAAGAGCAGTTTTGGCCTGAGACTTCTCTATGGATCCAGCTAAAACTTTCTTAAAATTGTACTACAGTCTGATTATTATTTTTCCCACCTAATTGTTAAGTTGCAGGCATTTTGAAATAATCAGCCTTAACTGGTTGTATCTGTAGTGTCCTGATTCCAGGATGACAGGGAAGGGTAGACTAGAGGTTTTAGTAATCTGCCAGTCTTTGGAATGACTTGTGGATGATCTCTTATGAAAACCCAGGAGACTGATGGAGTTTGTCTTGCTAGAAGGCAGTCCACTTCTTCTTGGAGTTGATTGCAGGAGAAAACTCCATGCAGGCCAGCTTGACAGACTGACTTGTTCATTTATGCATTCCATAACTCTGCTCTGTGTCAGTTTAGTGCAAGAAATAAGATACAGTATCTGCCTACTGGGAGATTACTATTACTGCTACTAATACGTGATTTAAAATTGACCCTTGACTCATGGCAACACTGTGTATGTCAGAGTCCTTGTTGTTAGATGCCATCAAGTTAGTACCGACTCATAGTGACCCTTTGTACAACACAACAAAACACTGCCCAGTCCTGGGCCAACCTCACAACTATTGCCACACTTGAACCCATTGATGCTGTCATATTGCCAATCCATTTCGCTGGGGGTCTTCTTGTTTTTCTCTGTCCCTCCACCTTACCAAACATGATATCCTTCTCCAATGACTGGTCCCTCCTGATAATATGTCCGAAATATGAGAGACGAAGTTTGGCGATCTTGGCCTCCAAGGAGCACTCTGGCTGCAGTTCTTCCAATACAGATCTATTGGTTCTTTTGGCAGCCTATGGCACTTTCAATATTCTCCTCCAACACCATAACTCAAAAGCATCAATTTTTCTATGGTCTTCCTTATTCACTGTCCAGCTTTCACATGCATAAGAGGTTATTGAAAATACCATGGCTTGGGTCAGGTGCACCTTAGTCCTGAAGCTGACATCTTTGCTCTTCCAGACTTTAAAAAGGTCTTGTGTTTTCAGTGGTTCATTTTCCAGGAAAAGATAACTAGGTCTCTCTTACCAGGTTCCTCTGGCTAGGCTCAAACTTCTAACCTTTCATTTAACATCCAAGTATGTTGACTGTATTTTATAAGCCAAGATAAGAAGTTTGAACTTAATTCTAAAAAGTATGTGTGTTTTTTTTTTTGTGTTTTTTTTTTTTTAAATCTCCAAAGTCTAATAATCAAAGTCTTTAAGTAGAGAAGTGTCATGACCAGATTGAATTTTGTCTGAATCAAAATACTTGACATTTGATAGAGCTGAACAGGTGTCAGACATGGGAGCCTGTTATTTAGAACCATCTGTCTAAAGTCAGGGAATCTTCCCTGAGCATTACATTTAGCCCAAGTTTTTGAATCAACTGTATTGTATGGGGGACTGTTGCTCAGGCCTGGTTAGAAAACACGTTGGAATCCGTAACATTTGGATGCAGCTGACCTGGATTTGCAAAGAAAAATGTGAGGGAGTCAGGTGGTCAGCAGGATCTGAGCTGCCACAGTGTTCCTTCTACTTAAATTCTTTGTTTGCCTCATTGTTGTCTTCCTTTGTATCTGCTGTTCCCTTACCTAGACAACTCATTTCCCTTTCAGCCAAGCGAACTCAGGCTGATCTGAAAGTCTCAGTTGTAATGTAATGTATTCCAAGAAATCGTTTCCAACTCTAGGTTAGGTGCTGGTGCTATATCTCCTAGTTAAACACTATTTTCCCCATCAATGTTTACTTTGTTGTCAAGCGCCGTTGAGTCGATTCCGACACATAGCAACCCTGTATGGGGTTTCCAAGGAGCAGCTGGTGAACTTGAACCACCAACATTACAGTTCAAATGGCTCTTCAGTCTGGCGCATTAACCCACAGCGCCACACCATTAAAAAAAAATGCTTGACGGGCCACCAGTTATATGCCCTGTAGTGGACCATGCTCAATTGTAGTCTCCATGCACGTTGTGCCTGGGAGTTGGCAGGGTGGGAACTACACTGCTGTAACTCGCCACCCTCTTGCTAATTTTATTTCGTGTCTTTCCTATTCTGTTAGCTCCAGAACGGCATGCCTCTCTTTCTCAGGATTTTATTCTCAACATCTAGCATCATCGCTGGTAACTCGTTAGGTGCTTCACCTTTTTCGAATGAAATAGCAAATCTATGTTGTTCATGCATCAGATGGTGAAATGTGACCTTCCTGTGTTGATCCATTGTATAGAACATGTAAGGCTACGTGTTCACAATTAGATTTAAATTAGGAAGCGCATCAGTGCCATCTTTTCATTTTTGGTTTATATGCTGCTGGATTAACGTGTCTAAATCTCCCCCTTTTATTCCCAAAAAACCTTTTTCAAAACTGCTCCCTGGAAGGTTAAATCCCACAATTGCAGAGACATGAGAGATATACAGTCAAATTTAAATATTCTGCAAACTGTTGTCAAGATGAAAGGAGAAACATCTCCTTTGAACCTATCAAGGAAATTTCAGAGGCTGTATACAAAGTTTCACCCTGTAACACAGGCTTACACCCCCTCGCGTCTGCAAGGCTAGCTGGAAACAAAGGCACTTCAACAGGCACATTACTGGTTGTTGTTGTTATGTGCCGTGGAGTCAGTTCCGACTCATAGTGACCCTGTACAGGGGCTCCGAGGCTGTAAATCTTTACAGGAAGCAGAAAGCCTCATCTTTCTCCCGTGGAACAGCTGGTAGTTTCGAACTGATGACTTGTGGTTCGCTGCCTGATTCATAACCACTATGTTACCAGAGTTCCTTACTTTGCTGGTAGTAAGGAAGAAAAAGAATGTGGCTGTTACAATGGCAAACAGCAGCTCCCGAAGCTAAAATGCAGTTGTTCCAAATGCTGAAGTGAAGGGCCGATGACCAATTTCTACTATCTCTTTTCTCTAGGACTCACAGCAACCCTTCATAGGGTTTCTGAGACTGTAAATCTTTTGTTTTGGTTTTAACAAACAGAAATTTATTCTCTCACAGTTTAAGAGGCTAGAAGCCCAGACTGAGAGTCCTAGATCTAGGGGAAGGATTTCTCTTTCTGTCAGCTCTGGGGAAAGGTCCTGGTCTCTTTTCAGCATCTGTAGACCCAGCATTCCTTGAAGATCACCATGCATCTTGGCATCAATCTTCTCCAGATCTAGGAGCTTCACAGGGCAGGGACCCTGGGTCCAAAGGATGCATTTCACTCCTGGCTCTTTTTTCTTAGTGGTAATAAGTCCCTTCTTCTCTTTTCATTTCTCTTTCCTTTCATCACTGTTGCCTCGCTTGAGTCCATCGATGCTGCCACTTGACCAATCCATCTCGTTGGGGGTCTTCCTCTTTTTCTCTGACCCTCCACCTTACCAAACACGATATTCTTCTCCAGCGAATGGTCCCTCCTGACAATATGTCCAAAGTATGAGAGAGGAAGTTTGGCCATCCTGGCCTCCAAAGAGCACTCTGACTACACTTCTTCCAAATCGGATCTATTGGTTCTTTTGGCAGCCCATAGTACTTTCAGTATTCCCCTCCAACACCATAACTCAAATAGAAAGGCAGCCGAGGTCTTTGCAGCCCATCTGGAGGCTTGGGACTATCTCCCGTCCCCAGGACAGGGAGGGAGGCTTGGGGGCAAGGACCGCTGTGAGGGTGGGAACTAGTTCTGAGACTGTAAATCTTTAGAGTAGCAAACAGCTTCATCTATCTTCCATAGAGTGGTTGGTGGGTTTGAACTGCCAATGATGAAGGTCATTAGGGTTAAATAAGAAAAAATTATTCTCCATATTTATCTATTGTCCCATAAAGGCTCTGCATATGCGTATATTTGAAGGAATATTCCATTTTAGTAACTACCACTGTCTCTAAAGTAATAACTCCAAAGAAGGAACTCCTCACCTCCTACATGGCTCCAGGCAGGGCTAAAGGGCCAGCCCTAGCACTCAGTCACTTACATCATTGTATTGTTGCCTGTTTAGAAAGACAAATGATATATGGAAGCAGAAAAGATAACATGTGCCTTCCTAAGAGCAAGGTGGTTGTTGTTGTTAAGTGTTGAGTGAGTTCCGATCCACAGCAACCCTGTAGAGGGTTTCCAAGGAGCAGCTGGTGAGCTTGAACCACCAAGCTTGCCACTCAAACCAACTTTGCAATCTAGCACATTAACCCACAGCGCCACATGAGAGCAACGTAAGAATTAAGTAAAATCATGCCCTGCTTCCTCATATAACTCAAGTGAGCTACTTTCATTATTTCACGGAAAAGGAAAAAAGGCCTTCTGTGGTGTAATACCTATGGAGAGAGGCTAGGCTCACACAGCTCTGGAGGAGTTGGCAAGATGACTGACCTCCATGTTTAGATGGGATGATAGGTTTGTTGGCCTGGTGAGATAAGTATTGGACAGCTAACCACAAGGCTGATGGTTCAAACCCACCAGTCACTCCTCAGAAATCCTATACAGTGTCTCTATGAGTCAGAATCAACTCGATAACAACACTGCCCTGCTACTAAGAATCTCTGAAGGGTTGGTTACCTGAGGCAGAGCTGGGTAGCCGTGGACAAACAGGTTCTTAGAGGATTTTGTTATAAGCACTGGACTGCTAACCATAAGGTTGGAAATTCAAACCCAATAGCTGCTCTGAGGGAGAAAGATGAGGCTTTCTGCTCCTGTAAAGACTTACAACCTCAGAAACCCTATACAGGGTCACTGGGAGTTGGAATTGACTCGAAGACAGTAGGAGAGGTTTTTACTTACTGGCCTTGTTGTGGTTGTTGTTAAGTGCCATCGAGTCAGTTCTGACTCATAGCAACCCTATGTAGGGTTTCCAAGGAGCAGCTGGTGAGCTTGAACCAGCGACCTTGAGATTGAAACCGACCCTGAAGTCCAGCGCAACACCAGGACTCCATCACCGGTCTAGCTTTATAAAATGACCAGAATCCAAATTCTTCCTGGTCAAGTCATGCTTCCAAGGAGTCAATCAACAGACAATAAATACAGATAATCTAGTTGAAAAAAATAGTAAGAATAATGTACAACAAACACATAATGAAAATAGTCTAAAATGACATATCCTTGAAAGAAAACATGCGAAAGATACATGGATAGATAAGTTATTACTTACAGTATCACTGAGGAATAGATACTTCCTCCTGAAATTAAATTTTGCAGCTTAATAGAACTCACTCAAATCAAAAGGACATTTGTTCAATGAGCAAGTTCTTAGTATTTTTGCAACACTCATCACCTTAAATGCAAGGCTTTTTCAGAGAAATAACCCCCCGATTTTATTTTTCCATTTATATTATCTTTAACAGGATACAAATAACTTTGCTCGAGTTAAATCCCCACTAATATATTAATATGGACCCTTAGAAATGTGAAGGGCTTGATAACTTCCCACAGGTCCCATAATTGCTAGTGTAGATGATGGCATTTGCTTTGAGTGCAATGAAAGCTACGTTAATGAAAATGACCAGCCTGAAATGTGCCCAAGTGCTGATGGAATTCAAGGGAAATACCTGATTTTTGAGCTGTTTATATAATTGGAAGATCCTGACTGGCTTTCACCACCACAATCATGATAAACTTAACTACAGAATCCCAAATAACAGTGTAACATGTTGAGAAAAAGAAAGTCCTTACTATTCTAGATACCCAGCTATACACGGAGTACTTTTAACGGAGCTTTTAAATCTGTAACTACTTAGCATGTTTGTGTCTTTGCTCTGGCAAAAATGAAGGCAACTACAGAACACACACACACCAATAGTCTTTGTTGATATGAAATAAGCATTTCCCAGTAATGATGTTTTCCCTTTCCTCCTATAGTAGAGACAGCAAACACAGGCGCCTACGTAATCAATCCCCTCATTCAATTCTAACTCCTGGCAGCCCCACCTAGTGCAGATTAAGACTACATTCCAAATCCTTTTCAACTGGGTAGGTTTGAACCACCAAACTCTTGGTTAGTAGTCAAGCAATTAACTATCTGTACCACCCAAGGACTCCAATTTCTAAGACAGGCATCACTAATCAATCCTGGTGTGCTGTAAGACCCAGATTCAGCACTCTCAAACTAACAGTCCAGTGAGCAACCAGTCAGCTGACTTTTAGATAAAATTTGTTTGTCAAACCATAGCTCTAAACACCTGGCTTGAAAGGTTACTTAAATCCCATGTAGTTAATGATATTTCCCTGGGCTCACTGTGACTACAGAAGAGAGTGGAACTGCCCTAGACAGTTTCCAAGGCCATCATCTTACTGAAGCAAACTGTCGACCCTTCGGTGAGCAGCCAACCACTTACCTGCCGCGCCTTCAAGGCTCCTTCCACTGTGCTATATAAACAATCTTTCGATTACTGATAAAAATACAGTTCTCAGTGGGTTCTTGTGAAACTCAGTTGTGGTGGAAACATACCAATGTCAAAGACAAAACATGAGAAAATGGAAAGGATCAGCCTACTAATTTATAGCAGCAGGATTTAGACTTTTTGTAACTACATTTTTGCATTATTGGGTAAGCCTTAAAGACAGTTGCACTTTATTGATGTGTGAATATGAGTATTATAAGATTGATTCATTACATTTTAGCACTGAAGTCTATAAAATATTTTTTTTCATAGTATAAGCTGCCATAATACCACAGATCTCTGAAAAGTAATCTTATCTGGGAAGTTACTTTTTCTATTAGCATAAAATGTGAAAATAATGTCTTTTCTTAGGTAAATTGTTATCAGCAAAAGCATAACTTCTGGAGCCATGCCTTGTAATATCTTTATTCTTAAAATCTCTTCCCAACAAAGCCTTCCCTAGAGAAGGGGAACTTTCAGCTCTAATCATCCATCATCCTCAAGGGCTGTGATTACCATTTCTTTCCATCACAACAGTTGAGTCCTAAGAACAATGTTACTGAAAGCTTACTCAGGGGGCAGGGGATTAAATCCAATGTGACCAGAAGATTTCTTAGCCTGTTCCTTCATCCTTAACCTGGGGACCATTTGCTTCTTGTGATGTGACAGTGACTACCTGGCTGTTCACTTCTAGAGGTGTGCCAGTGGAAATCTACTGGGTCATTTTTTCCTATCATGGCCCTGCTGAAGTGTGGAAAGAAACAGATACGGCAAGGAAGACATGATGTGTTGTCTTAAGGAAAAGATGAGTAAAATGGAAACCAGAAATGTAGCACATATACTGGTATGTAAGTAAGTCCAGTCTTTTAGGCTCAATCCCCAAACAAACTTCCTGTCCATTGGCAGTCACTTTAGGAGATAAGCATTGGACTACTGAGTCTTCTCTCCTGTCCCTGACTTGTGGCAACCCCATGCACATGGACAGTGCCTGGTCATGCAGTATTTCCAGGGTGGCTTTAGCAGGGAATTTAGCAGAACCTGGAACCCTGGTGATACAATGATTAAGCACTTGGCTGCGAACCTAAAGGTTGGTAGTTTGAACCTACCAACAGCTCTGAGGGAGAAAGATGTGGCAGTTGGCTTCCTTAAAGACAGCCTTGGAGACCCTACGAGGCAGCCCCCCTTAGCCCTAGAGAGTTGTAATGCGTCAGAATCTCCTTGATGACAAGAGGGTTTTCAGCAGGTGGGGTGGGGGCATGCTTTCTTCTACCACTTGTCTGTCAGTTTGTCTTACTGTGGTGACTTGTAAGTTGCTGTCATGCTCAAAGCTATGCCACCAATATTTCAAACACCAGTAGGGTCACCATGGTGGACAGGTTTTAGCAGAGCTTCTAGACCGGTTCTTGACAGGGAATTGCCAGAAATTTAAGCTGGATTCAGAAGAGAACATGGAACAGAGGTATCATTGCCGACGTCAGATGAATCTTGGCTGAAAGCAGAGAATACTAAAAAGATGTTTACCTGTGTTTTACTGATAAGGCAAAGGCGTTTGACTATGTGGCTCATAACAAATTATGGATAACATTTTGGAGAGTAAGAATTACAGACAACTTAATTGTGTTCATGAAGAACCTATGCATAGACCAAGAAGCAGTTGTTTAAATAGATAAAGGGGATGCTGCATGGTTTAAAATCAGGAAAGATGTGCATCAGGGTTGCATCCTCTCACTATGCTTATTTCATCTGTATGCTGAGCAAATGATCCTACAAGCTGGACTCTATGAAGGAGAACACATCAGGGTTGGAGGAAGTCTCATTAACAACCTGTGAAATGCAGATGACATAACCTTGCTTGCTGAAACTTAACAGGACTTATTGATGAAGATGAAAGACTACATCTTGCGACATAGATTACAATTTAACATAAACAAAAGAAACATCTTCACAACTGGACAAATGAGTAATACCATGATAGATTAAGAAGAGATTGAAATGGTCAGGATTTCATGATTTCCAGGATCAATGATATATTATGCTATATTATTGCTTTGGGCAAATCTGCAAAAGGCCTCTTTAAAGTGTTAAAAGGGCAAAGTGCACCTGATGTAAGCCATGATATTTTCAATCACTTCATGTGCATGTGCGATCTGGACAATGAATAATGAAGACTGAAAAAGAATTGATACATTTGAAGTATAAACCATGGACTGTCAGGAGAACGAACAAACCTGTTTCAGAAGAAGTACAACCAGAACACTCCCTAGAAGCAAGGCTGGCTAGACTTTGTCTCACATTCTTTGGACATGTTATCAGGAGGGGCCAGTCCCTAGAGAAAGACAACATGCTCGGTAACAACTAGGATCAGCAGAAAAAAAGAAGACCCTCAGTGGGACAGATTGACATAGTGGAGCAACAGTGGGCTCACATATAACTGCAGGGAAGGCAGTGTTTCGTTCTGTTGTTCATGGAGCCAGTATGAAGCAGAACTGACTTGATGGTACCTAACTCTACCGTTTCAATAACCTCACATGAATGTGAAAGCTGGACAGTGAATAAGGAAGATAGTAGAAGAACTGATGCTTTTGCATTATGGTGTTGGAGGGGAATATTGAAAGTACTATGGGCTGCCAAAAGAACCAACAGATCTGTGTTGGAAGAAGTGCAGCCAGAGTGCTCCTTGGAGGCCAGGATGGCCAGACTTCATCTCTCATACTTCAGACATATTGTCAGGAGGGACCAGTCACTGGAGAGGGATAATGTTTGGTAAGATGGAGGGTCAGAGAAAAAGAGGAAGACCCTCAGCGAGATGGATTGGCCAAGTGGCATCATCGATGAACTCAAGCATGGCAAAAATTGTGGGTTGGCCCAGGACTGGGCAGTGTTTCGTTCTGTTGTGCATAGGGTTGCTATGAATGGGTACCAACTTTATGGCACCTAACAACAACAATAACTCTATCAACTTAACTATAACAGCAATGATTCTTATACTGCCTACTCATAGCTCTGACAAGGGGAATGAGGGGCAGCAAAGACATAATGCATGTGGAAACACTTTGTCAGTAAGGTGATGGTTGTGGTTATAAGCTGTAGAGTCGGTTCCGACTCATAGTGACCCTGTACAGAGTTTCTGAGGCTGTAAATCTTGATGGAAGCAGAAAGCCTCATCTTTCTCCAGCGGAACAACTGGTAGTTTCGAACTGCTGACCTTAAGGTTCACAGCCGGATTCGTAAGGAGAAGGTTACAAGACAGTCACACCAGTACTAGGCATTATTTCATTATTGTCATCATTATCTTTCTCTGTCTGATATACTTCAGAACATGCAATTCTTTCTTTGGATGTAAATAAGATGAAAGGGAGATTTAGGTAAATTGTAATATTGTCAAGCTCACCTCTGAGTTTATTTCCAAGTCACCTAGTGGTGACAAGTCGGGCTGCTGACTTCAAGGCCAGCAGTTCAAAAATACCAGCTGTTCTGCGGGAGAAAGGTGAGGCTTTCTATTCCCGTAAAGATTTACAGCCTTAGAAACCCTATACAGTTGCTGTGAGTTGGAACTGACTCCACGGCACACTACCACACCATCACCACTGCCAGAAATTTAGTTTTCAACTCCAGGTTTTCAGAATCAATTGTGTGTTCTTATTTTGTTTTGAATATGTGTTTTTAAACATGCAAATATCATGCCCAAGCTTTACTGTAGGTCTGGGGTGGGACACAATTCTTTGTATTTACAAAAAATTGTACCAGCAACCCATGGGAGCATAGTGGCTCCCCAAGATAAGCACAGGATTTTGAACTACAAGGTTGGTGGTTCAAGCCCACCAGTCGCTCCACAAGAGAAAGATGAGGCTTTCTCCTCCCACAAAGATGTACAGCCTCAAAAACCCTATACAAGGTTGCTACGAGTCAGGATTGATTCTATGATACTTAACAAGAACAACAACCAGTAACTCTGATGCCTATTCAGGGTCAGAGAGTCCTTGGATGACACATTATGCACATTTAGCTGTTAACTGAAAGAGGCACCTCAAAGGAAAGGCCAGGCAATCCCTTTGAAAAAATCAGACACTGAAAATCCTATGGAGCATAGTTCTACTCTGACCCTCATGGGGTCTCCATGAATAGGAATCAACTTGATAGCAATGGTATTGAAGGTTGGGAACCACCACTGTATACCATGATCCACTGCAGCTTGTATCATACCTCACACCACCTTTTTTAAAAAAAAATTCCGTGTCATAGGAATGGGCACAGTGGGCAATGGTGGGGTGTAGGATTCCATTGACAGAGACATTCTCTCTGCCTTGGTCTCTCTTCCTTTCTCTCAGTAGAGATTGGAGACCTGGATAAATCCAAGGATCACTTCTGCCTCTACCCACCTCCTCTTCCTCAAATTAACTGTGGTGATAAGTTGGAATGGGAATCACCCGACGAGAACTGTTAGGTCTTTCTCAGTATCCAATATCTGATATAACTGCAATATACAGCGTACTGGAAGGAGCTCTGGTAGCATAGTGGTTATGAATCGGGCTGCTAACCTCAAGGTCAGCAGTTCGAAACTATCAGTGGTTCCATGGGAGAAAGATGAGGCTTTCTCCTCCTGTAAAGATGTATGGCCTCAGAAACCCAATACAGGGTCACTATAAGTTGGAACCGACTCCACAGCACATAACCACCACCACCACTACAGTGTAATGGCAAATGAAATATTGGGGAAAATGTATTATAATCAGAGATTTAAGTGTGCATTAGAAATAAGTGCCTGGAATTATATTTTGCTGCATTCCAACTTTAAATTCAGCATTGAATTGATGCTTTTTGCTATTGTTGTTGTTCTAGGTAATGACTCTATTTGCAAGGCATGGATATATATGGATATGTTCCTCACATATGAAAATATTTTAATATTTTACATCCTGTCTCTCAAGCTCCTCTTGTCACTGGAATTCATAGTTTTAGCAGGGTTAATTCTAACTAGCTGAGTTCTAGAGAAAGATTTTCAAGCCCTTTGTAAATGCTTCCATTCTTTTCCGCTAAGAGTTCATTTGAAATTCAATAAAATTTTGTATACCTTTGCTATTAAAATATTCTCAACTTTGTACAGGTAAGACCACCGTACTGATTGCTGACATCTAGAATGTTGTTGTTTTATTCATTTCCCCTAAGTTTTTCAGCACGTTTATTTGCTAATATTTCCCAGCTGGTAAAGGACACAGCTTCTGGAAAAGGAAAAAAGCACGCTCCTCAGCTGTATGTTATTACGTTATTCCCAATTCGCAGGAAATGAACAATCATTTAGTCTTGACAGGTACATCCAGAAACTCACGGTCTTTCGTTTAAACCTGGAAACACCAGGGCCTGCAGAGGTTCAACGTTAGCCTTAAAGTACGCTTCATATTTTTTGCCAACATTATGAGGATTTCTTATGAAAGCTTTTGAAAACACTCTGGGAAAACACAGCCAACAGGCTTCGAAACACGGGAGGAAAACATAATTATCTAAAATACGTTCTGCTCATGAAGATAGGTAACTTAGGGGTCTCTTGTGAACTTCTAAAGACTAGACAGATGTGATGGTAATTGGGGCGTAACCCAAATGGTCTTTTTAATAGACTATTAGATTTAACACAAAAGCAAAGTTGTCAGCAGTAAATGCCCCTGCAAATCAGCTCTAGGGTGAAATAAAAGCGATTACAAATATGCTTGGAAGACATTTTGTTATGATCATTCCCTTTATATCCTGATGGGTTTGTCCCATCAATTGGAAATATTTTCTATTTTCTGAAGATTCATAAGTCTTCCAAGAAATATAATCAACGCAAAATACATCTGTCTTGCAGTTTTCATTGTACAAAGCACTTTCAGAGACACTGACTCCTCACCACCACCCTGTCGTGGAGGTTGGTCAGGCCCTCCGCTTTACAGATGACAAAATAGAGCCACAAGAGGCTTCACAAACAGCCTGGAGTCGCATTTCCTAAATGGGAACGCCTGGACAAACAGCTGGGGCTCCTGACTCCGAGGCCAATGCTGTTTAGTCTAGCTAGTTAGGGATTTAAAACATTTACTTCAGCTCTAATCGCATTGCTCCCTATTCTGGTCCATTTGCGTGTGTAAATCTTTATCTCTGGGCCTGACTCAAACTTCACTCCTTCCTCCACCTCCTCCTATTTCCGAAGGGGCAAAAAAAAAAAAAAAAAAAATTTCAAAGCTTCAATATGAAGCACATGTGCTTGTAATCTGGGCTTTTTAGCAGGATTGGGGAAATCAGGATTGTCGTTGGCTCCTTCCCTCCATGTTTATGGCATGCCCTTACACCTGGGCTGCCTGGTGCGGCTACTGGCAGCAGGCTGAGGCTCTCGCATTCAAAATCACCCCCCAAGGCGTGTACTCCCACAATTATATCTTTGGCACACTGGGTTAGGCGTTGGCCTGCCCACAAGGTCAGTGATTCAAACCCAACAGCCATTCTCCATCAGCAAAAGATGTGGGCAAAGATTTAAAGATTGTCCCAAAGGGGAGTTTGACTCTAACCTATAGAGTAGCTATAAGTGGGTTTGTTTTGGGTTTAGATGTTTTAGAGTTTACCTTTATCGGCCTGTGAAAAAGTCACTTTTGTCTCTTATTAAGGGTAGAGGCATTCAACCACAAGGTTGGTGGTTCAAACTCACCAACTGCTCCTTGGAACTTCTCAACAAGAACTGCTCACAGGCACTTCACAACCAGAAGGGTAGATGTGGAGGTCTACGGTGAGAGGAGCGGACAGTAAAGATCTGAAGTTTCCTGCATCTTGCTGACTGGGCTGCTTGGGGCAGCCATGACTCATGATGAAGTCATGCATTCCCAGGAAAGCGCCTAGGTGACCAGGAGGCTGCATGATCTGCAGGTGCCCTCCATAGTGAACATTCTCATTCCACTCCATGTTGCACTGACATCTTTTGAAGTAGAACTTTATGGGGTGAACAGGAAGACTACAACATTTTTATTATAGTTGGCTTCCTTAGCTGAATGAGCGTTTATATTTTCCCAGTAGAAATCCCCAAATTGAAAATATAGAGGTGTCAGCGAGCTCCACTTTAGTTAAGGTTGTGTCAACATTTCCTATAAACCTTATTTTTCTAGGGTTTATAACTAGACCATAAAAATCTGCTCAGCTCTGAAAGTTGGCATTACAAGTAAACCTGGGAGTGAATTTTGCAGAATTTGAAGAGGGAAAAATAAGTTCAGCTGTTTTTAACCGATACCCCTTCTAAGATGGAAATGATTTTAAGATGCATTTGCTTTCTGTGGGTCTCAAATGGAACTTTACTATTAAAAGAAAGACAGGAAGAAAAGAAGCCCTCTTCAAGGAGTTATTTCATTAATATGGGCTAATTGCACTTACTAATTTTTAGAGAAAATGGTAATGAGTGAGGTATTTACCTCAAACCCGCTGACTGTTTCTGCAGGTCCATTTCCACAGGGCTGTTAGCTGTGTGTAAGTTAGGCAGGTCCCAGTACAAACTCTGATTTCGGACAACTTGTAGAATTCCTACCATGCACTCACTTTGAAACGATGGACTTGCCAACCTTTTCTTACACTAAAGTAAGAACACTATGCACCTGTTTTGACTTACCAACCAAATCTATTTAAAGACACAGGGACAGACCTCATTTGTAAATCGGGAACTGCTGGTAACGTGACTTGGCAAATCAACTACAAACCAATGCTGCTTAGAAGGAATCCTTTTGGTAAATGGTTCATGGGCCATTTCAAATTTAGAATTTTTCAGGATGTTGTTGTAAAGTCAGTTTTAATTCATAGCGACCCTACGCATGGAACAAAACACTGCCCAAACCTGTCCCATCTTCATGATTGTTTTTTATTTGAGACCATTGTTACAGCTACTGTGTTACATCACATTGGGGGCCTTCCTCTTATTCCATGACTCTCTGCTTTACCAAGTATATAATATCCTTTACTACAAACTGGTATCTTCTGACACCGTGTCCAAAGTACATGAGATGAAATCCCCCCATCCTTCCTTCTGAGGAACATTCTGGCTTCACTTTTTCCAAGACAGATTCGTTTGTTCTTTTGGTAGTCCACGATGCCTTCAATATTCTTCTCTAACACTATAATTCAAATACATCAATTCTTCTCTCTTCCTTCATTGTCCAACTTATGAGGTGATTAAAAATACTGAGGCTCAGATCAGGCACACCTTAGTCCTCAGAGTGACATCTTTGTTCTTCAAAACTTTAAAGAGATCTTGTTCAGCATATCTACCTAATGTACTATATTGTTTAGTTTCTTAACTGCTGCTTCCATGAGTGTTGATTATGGATCCAAGTAAAATGAAATATTTGACAACTTCATTGCTTTCTCCATTTATCATGACATTATTTATTGGTCTGACTGAGGATTTGAGTTTTCTTTAAGGAGCAATCCATACTGAAGGTTGTAGTCTGATCTTCATCATTAAAGTGTTTCAAGTTCTCTTCACTTCCTATCCTACAAGCAAGGTTCTATCATCTGCCTATCGCAGGTTGTTAATGTATCTTCCTCTAATCCTGATGCCACATTTTTCTTCTTACAATTCAGTTTCTCTGATTATTTGCTCAGCACACAGATTGAATAAATATGGCAAAAGGACACAACCCTGACACACACCTCTCCTGATTTTAAGCCATTCAATATCGCTTTGTTCTGTTCCAGCGACTCCCTCTTGGTCTATGTTCAGGCTCCTTATGAGCACATTTAAGCATTCAGGAACACCCATTTTTCACAATAGTACACATAATTTGTTATGATCCACACAGTCCAATGCCTTTGCATAGTCAATAAAACACAAGTAAACATCTTTCTGTTATTCTCTGTTTTCAGCCAAGATTCATCAGACATAGGCAATGATATCTCTGACTCCACATCCTTTTCTAAATCTGGTTTGAGTTTCTGGCAGCCCTCTATCAATGTACTGCTGCAACCATTTTTGTATTATTTTCAGCAAAAGTTTACTTGTAAGTGATATCAACGATATTGTTTGATGATTTCTGCAATCCATTGGGCCACTTTTCTTTAGAAAACTTCCTACATCATTCAAGATTTTGCCCATAAAATATTTCAGTATTCTAAGTCAAAGTTTGAATTTGCACTTCAGTTCTTTCAGCTTGAGAAATGCTAAGCATATCCTTCCTTTTTTGGTTTTCTAACTTCAGATCTTTGTACATTTCACTTTGACTGTGTCTTCTTTCACTACTCTTTAAATATTTTTGTACAGTCCTTTTGCATTATTTCTTTTTAACTTTTTATTGTGAATTGAGTGAAGGTAAACAGACAGGATCATCAGCCTTACTTTCAACCAATGGTATGTTTTATTTCATCTCAATGAAACAAAATGTAACAACAGGGATGAATGTGAAGCTGATGTTCTCCCATTAAATCTACATAACTCACAATAAAAACTTAAAAAAAAAAAAGTACAAGAGTTATTCTGCTTTCATTTAGTGGATTCCCTTTTACATCTTATTTTTCACAAATGAACATAGCAAAAATACTTGATATACACATACAAAACAAAAGATATATATTCACTTAGATGTCCAAAGGGCACAGTCTGCAAGCCAGCCTCCTGCCCACAGGCACACTGCCTTTCTCAGTCCATGGGTCTAGAGTCCTCAGCTGCTCTATCTCTCTATGTCATAGCCTCTGCCACCATCTTTGTTGTGACTGGTTTTCTAGGTGGGGTCTCACGCTCCACTCATGCTCTTCCTTCTTGATGGTTCTGGAGTCCTCTGTTCCTGAAATGAAAGATCCATTACTCCCCCCATTAGTTACACATCTTCTACAATTACAGTTGTGACTATCATAATTAATCCTGATAACGATTACAATTAAGTCATAAAATCCTATCACCACCAGTGGGGATTCTACCTCACCTCTTTCATTTTGAAACTAAGCACACTCATAAAAGTTTGTAAGAAAACAACTTTGTGCCTTTATATTGTTGTTAAGTGTCACAGAGTTGGTTCTGACCCATAGCAATTCTGTATAGGATTTCCGAGGAGCAGCTGGTGAACTTGAACTGCCAACCTTGTGATTTAAACCGACTTTGCAGCCCAGAGCATTAACCCACAGTGCCACAACAGGACTCCACGTTTTTGATGGTCAATATCTAAATCGCCCATCCCTATCAACCCAGTGCACTGAGGAAACAAACTCAGTCCTTGGTATGAAGAATCCTTGCATTTGGGTCGGAATTTTGAGTAACTGCATCCCTAAGCAAAGGTCTGGTTCATCAAATTATAGCAATTTACGCTTGCTCAGAGTCTCAAACTTCTTGATCTTTATCTGGGTGAGTTCTGGTCAGTTAAATACCCAAGCTAGGTCAAATGGGTACTATCTGTAAGTTTGGGAGTTCTCGCATGCCTCTCCACACTTCAGACCAGCTGGATGCTTCACTCTCAGCTCTAGCCCCCAGTGGCTAAGTTAGTGCTTATAAGCTTTGGAGTTCACACATATTCCTAAATTTCGAACTAGCCAGCCCTTCCTCTTTTCTCTTTCATTTCGAGGTCAACAGGTGTCAATGGAACATGACCAAACTTAGTCCATGTCTTCTTCGCTGCATTTCCCCGTCTTGGACTCACAAACAGACCAGGGTGGCCACCAATAAGCATACTAGACTGCTTGTGGGTTCTCTTTGAACTTTAGTCTTAGAAGGGGGATTACCCTGATGGGCTGACTTTTCTTGCCCTGATGCCTCCAAAGCAAACAGCTTGCTTGATATTCTAACAGCCAAACAGTTTACTTTTTTTCTGCTGGTCTTTCTTTCAATAAGCATCTTCTGTTCTTCTAGCTGTTTGGGATTGGTCTGCATGTCTTTTCAAGTGGAAATATCCCACCTCAGAAGGTTCTGGGCGGGGCTCAATATTCCACCTAAGGCCCCATACTCCACAAAGGCTTAACCAGAAGCCTATTTCCCTGGGCAACATCTAATTGTCCTTTTATCAATCCAATCAGTTATAGACTGATGATGAGTTTACAAACTTTCTGTAATCATAATTCTCAATATTCATTTCTATCACACTTAAATGTATATTTTACAATAGCAGGCAGGGGAAACCAATATTCACAAGACAGTCAAGCCCCTAAACATTTTCCTTGTAATTTATCCATTCAGACTGCCACAATCCCTGTTTCACAGAGCACTGTTGTTGCAAGATTGTGTATAAATCACTATTCACCTCTGTCCCATTTAGCCCATGCATACCTTCCTAAATCTTCCACATCTTCACTGTTCATCCGCCACCCTCTGTCTTCTAGTGCATTACCTTCCTCATCACCTGAGCTATCCTGTGTCTACCCCCTATCCTGTGAATTTCTCTCCCCACCCTCATGCCCCTGGTAATCATTAAAGAATTTTTCTTTTAAATTGTAAATCTTTTCTTAAGCTTTTATAATAATGGTCTCATGCAATATTTATTTGTCCTTTTGTGATAGACTAATTTCACTCAGCATAATGTCCTCAAAGCTCATCCATGTTATGAGGTGTTTTGCAGATTCATTGTTATTCTTCAAGGTTGCATAATATTCCATTGTGTGTATGTACCCAAGTTTGTTTATGCATTTTTCCACTGATGGGCACTTAAGTTGTCTCCATCTTTTTGCTATTGTGAATAGTGCTACAATGAACATTGTTGTACATATATCTACTTGTATTCTGGCTTGTATTTCTTTTAGATATATATCAAGTAGAGGAATTGCTGTATCATAAGGTATTTCTAATTCTAACTTTCTGAGGAAGTGCCATACCACTTTCCAGAGCAGTTGAACCATTTTACAGTTCCACCAGCAATGTAGGACAGTCCCAGCCTCTTCACACCCTCGCCAACATTTGTTGTTGTTTTTTTCTAATTCCCTGTTAATATTGGTGTGAGAGCATCATCACTTCTTTCAGTTGCTTTTACTTCCCTATGTTCAAGAATAAGTTTCAGGGTATCTTCAGACATCCATTTCTTGTGTTTCTTTCCTGTTATTTTAATGGCCTTTTGCTTTCTTCATGTTGATATTCTTGATGTCATCCCACAAATCCTCTGGTCTTTAGTCATTAGTGTCTAATGCACCAAATCTTGTCTTGAGATTGTCTCTACATTCATATAAGATATACTGAAAGTCTGACCCTTGTAGACTTGTTTTCATTTTCTTCAGCTTCATTCTGAACTTCCTTCTGAGCAATTGGTGGTCTATTCCACAGTTGTCTTTTCCCACAGATGTAGTCAATTTGATTCTTATGTATTCCATCTGTCTAAGTCCACATGTATAGTCACCGTTTATGTTGCTGAAAAAGGTATTTGCAATGAAGAAGTCATTGGTCCTGAAAAATTTTATCATGTGATCTTCAACATTGTTTGTATTACCAAGGCCATACTTTCCAACTATTGATCCTTTCTCTTTGCTTTCAACTTTCACATGTTTGATCAATTTCAGCTTGACTAAATTTGTAGAGTTCTTCCATTTCTTCACCACTGGCTTTAGTGGTTGGTACATAAATGTGGATAATAGTTGCATTAACTTATCTTCCTTATAGTAATACGGATATTATCCTATCACACACAGTATTATACTTCAAGCTAGATCTCGAAATACTCTTTTTGATGATGAATGTGACACCATCCGGTTCAATTTGTCGTTCTCAGTTTAGTAAATAATATGATTGCCCAATTCAAAATGGCCAATACCTGTCCATTTCATCTCACTAATACCTAGGATTTCCAACTTTATGTACTCCATTTCAATTTTGACTAATTCCAATTTTCCTAGATTCATACTTAATACATTCCACAACCTGATTTTTAGTGAATGTTTGTAGCTGTTTCTTCTCATTTTGAGTTGTGCCTCATCAGCAAACGAAGGTATCAAAAGCTTTACTTTATCCATTTCATTACGGCCAGCTCTGTTTTGATGAGGCAGCTCTTCCCTAGTGGTATTTTGAGTTTCTTCCAACCTGAGGGACTCAGCCTCTGGCACCATATTAGCTAGTTTATCAGCTTCAGTGACTAATGTTTCAGAAATGGTCTACCTCTCCTTCTTCCTAGTCTCTTTAGTCTGGAAGCTCTACTAAAACTAAACTACTGGTAGCATAGCTTCCAGCATCACAGCAACACACAAGCCACCACAGCATGACACATTGACAGACCAATGATGGAGTTATTCAGGATTGCTATTGTTACTGTTGTTAAGTGCCGTTGAGTCAGTTCTGCCCCATAGTGACCCTGTATAGGGTGCCTAAGGATAGCATCTCTTTATTTAGTTGTACTCAGTCTATCCAGTCCAATCTAACTGCTTCTGAGTTGATTCCAACTAATGGCGATCCCATGGGTTCCAGAGTACAACTGTGTTCTGCAGCTAATTTGTGGGGAGTAGAGAGCCAGGCTTTTCTTTCAAAACATCTCTGAGTAAACTTGAAACAGCAGCTATACAGTTAACACCCAGGTGTGTGAACTATACCACCTAAGGACTCCTACTCAATCTATTATTCACATTTATTAGATGACTTCCAAACCAGCTCATGTCATGTTTGAATGAGAAGTATCCATCCCCTCTGGTTTAATTCGCTAGTGCTGCTCTAACAGAAACATCACAAGGGTTTAACAGAACTTTCTTTCCTCATAATTTAGGAAGTTAGAAGTCTGAGTTCAGGTGTTAACTCTATGGCAAGGGTTTCTCTTACTGGGAAAAGTTCCTTCTCTCTTAGCTTTTCCTCCTGGGTGATCTTCACGTGGTTTGGCACCTCTCTTCCTTCATCTCTACTTGTTTGTTTAATCCCATTGATATTTCAAAAGAGACGGACTTAAAAGCACCTTACATGAATCATGTTTTATCAACATAACAAAAACAACCCATTCCCAAATGGAATTATAACCAAAGGTAAAACAGTTAAGATTTGTAACTCATATTTTAGGAGACACAGTTCAATCTATAAGACCCTCTAGAAGGGTATTTTTTTCAGGAGGGCAGGGCTAGTATTTTGTCTCTCCAGCAGCTCGCATACTCCTTGTGTGGTGCATGTAGGATATTGGTACATTGGAAGTAATCAATGTTTTATCATATGCTTACTTCCTCTCGGCCTGCATTGGTTGCCTTAGACCATGAACTCTGAAAAGATGGCAGCCATCAGTGATGAAAGCAGCATGGGGAAAGAGCCAACACAGAGCCAGAAGAACCAAGTCCCAGTGCCCTCTCTGGCTCCTAGTGATGCTGTCAACCTCAACACAATCAATCTGCTGGTGTGGAGACAATGATACTCAGCTAACCTAATAACACTATGGAGCGAACCAATGGAAATGACTATGCATACTAAGGCACTTTTTAAAACTGTGAAGTGTCATCCAAATGAAAGGAAGAATGCTTACTTGAGCATCTGGTATCTGTGGATACTTACTAAGTGAGCTCAGTCACTTGATGTAAGCCCTTCCCTCACTATTTCAGCAGATTCACATGGAAAGGCTTCCCAGCACGACACACCACATCAACCTGACTCCACCCGGATGGATCTAACTTCCTGTAACTGCAATTCCCTGCTTCCACGTCTCTTCAGTTCCCGATTGCTGATCCCACTTTTTCGGATTAAAAATTGTGTCAGGATCTTGGTGGCTCTTTTCTCAGGGACACCAATCCAGATTGGCCCCAGGTTCCTTTGAGGTCACCCCATCTACCATGCCCTGGGCTGCCACCTGACATCAGGTTCTTCTGCCAGTTGCCAGGGATAGAGTTGTTGTTAAGTGACGTCAAGTCAATTCCAACCCACAGTGACGCTGCATAGGGTTTCCAAGGAGCAGCTGGTGAGCTTGAACCACCAACATTGCAGTTCAAATGACTTTGCAGTCTAACACATTAGCCCGCAGCGCCACACCAGGGCTCCACTACTAGATTGCATTTGGGCTCTGACATTCTTTCCCATTGCACTCCGTGCCTTCTTTCATCAGCAGAGGCACCCTACACCTCAGACATGAGGGACCCCTATTAGCTTTGTGGAACTCTCTGGCCATCAGCATGGGCAGTTGTTATCAGGGTGGCTTCATAAGCACACAGCTCAGAAGGGTCCCCAGTGTGGTTTAAAGTTCCACTCTAACCATTGTAGGATGCTTAACAATTATTTAACAATGCACACCCATTGTCGTTTTGTACTTTGTTGCTGCTGTTAGTTGTCACACAGTGGATCCCTGACTCCTGGCAAGCCCACTCACAACAGAACGAAACGCCGCCCTGTCCTAACCATCCCCGTGATCAGTCAGAGCTTGGATCTTTGTGATCCTTAGGGTTTACATTGGCTGATTTTTGGAAGATCACCAGGTCTTTCTTCCTAGTCTGATTTAGCCTGGAAGCTTTGCCAACACCTGTTCAGCATTATAGCTACATGAAGTGCAGTGGCTAGGAATTGTTTCAGAAGGATCACTCCGCCTGCTGTACTGAGAAGAGGCTGTACGGGGGCCAGGATGAAGCAGAGGCCATTGTTAGAAAGCTGATCTGTAACCCAGAAAGAAAATGTTCCTCTCAGTGGTGAAAAACCTGAGTGTCCCAGGCTCCACTGATGGCTGTCATTTGGGCCATTGACTTTACCCCCACCCCCTTACACTCAAGCAGCTCCAGAGCTGTGTCTTGTGACCCAGCATAGCAGTAGCTTAATCTCGTCCCACTTTTTTCTCTCTCACGGCCTTACAGCATAGAGACCTCAGTCAAATTTGCAGCTACACGCACGCACCCAAGAAGTCCAGCTAAATCTGTTAGGACATTCTTTTGCTAAAGGTTCTCTCTCTCTTTTCACCAGAGATTGTTTGAATCTACAGATGGGGGACGGTTTCATTCTTTTCCACACTTCCTAAACCCTTCCAGGCTGGCTAAGCTTGTACCCCTCTCTCACTCTCAGCCCTTGTATTTGTACTGTTTGACTCAGTCATAAGCTTGCTTGTACGTTAGCCTTGTGGACATTAACTCAAGTCAGTAAAACATCTTTTCAGGCAGTGTAAGATGTATCCCTCTGAGATCTGCAAAGTCACTCAGCAAGAAAGTCAAATGAAGGGTGCCTAGCAGGCAGAAAGAACTCAACTTGGGGCAAGAAACCCTGGCCCATTGGGCATACCTGGTATACAGGTGGCAAGCAAGCAGGGATAACGGCAAAAGGGAGGAATGTCTATCTCCCTTTTGGTTGATCTCCACCATCATCTTTCTTTCATTCTTTCTAATACATGATTGTATTTATTAATGAAGATGAGCCCTTCCATGTTATTTCTCAAACTGAATCTGGGATGAAAAAAGAACAGTTGAGAAGGTGCTTTGTAGACACTAAAAAGCACTCTCCAAAATTAAAGTGGCATCATTATCTGGGAAAACAGTCTACAGCATTCTCCTTTAGTGTTTGGAAAGACCGTGTTGAATACCTTCCAAACAATAAAAACCATCAAGCTGTTCAAATTGTTGTGTTCTAATAATCTGCCTAGACTCTCCCAGCAGCCCTCCTGGGGGTTGCTGGGACCCACGGTTGGCTACATTTTCCACTACAGGGAGACAGAACAGTGACCAAGAACTGGACCACAAGTAGGGAAGCCTGCCCAGTTCCGTGACCTTAGGGAAATCACTTAACCTCTCAGAACCTTAGTTTTCTTCTCTAAAAATGTCTTACTCATAATGCCTATGCATTCTTTTTGTTGTTTTTCTTAAGCTTTTATTGTAAATTGAGTGATAGTTTATATGGGAGAACATCGGTTTTGCACTCATCCTATCGTATTTTGTTTCATTGCAATGATTACAATCCCCTCTTTTTTTTTTTATGCACACAAAAATACTCAGGAATATATAATCATTTAAACAACCAAATGGCACATTCTGCAAGTCTGCCTCCTGGCAACCAGCACACAGCCTTTCTTTTTCCATGAGTCTAGAGTCCTCGGCTGCTTTATCTCTCCATGCCCTCATCTCTGTCTTCATCTCTGATGTCACTGCTTCTCTAAATAGGGTCCCACATTCTGCTTGTGCTCTT
Organism: Chrysochloris asiatica; assembly: GCF_000296735.1. Taxonomy (NCBI): domain Eukaryota; kingdom Metazoa; phylum Chordata; class Mammalia; order Afrosoricida; family Chrysochloridae; genus Chrysochloris; species Chrysochloris asiatica. Next base: position 2,499,231 of record NW_006408776.1, read on the forward strand.
CTTCCTTGATGGTCCTAGGGTCCTCACTTCTTGGACTGTAAGATTAAGTACTTCCTCCTTTATGTTATAAAACTTCTATCTTTACAGTTGTGACAATCACAATTAGTAATGATAACAGTTATTCACTATTGAATCATAAGAATTTTATCCCCATCTCCTTTTGCCAGACCCATCTAGACAAGATGAAAACTATTCAGTGGGGATTCTACCCTCCTCCACACATTCAAACTAAACTTACTCTTGAAAACTTGTAAGTCAACTACTTTATAGTACCCCCATTTTAGGTAGCCAGTGTCTAAGTTGCCCTTCCCTATCAACCCTGTGTACAGAGGGGATAGGACTGACCCTTGATGTAAAGACTCCTTCCCTCTGTATTTTGAGCTATTAAATCCATAGTTATAGGTCAAGTTCATCAAATTGTAGCAATTTACACTTGCTGCCTTTATCACACTTCTTGATCTTCCTCTAGTTGAGCTCTGACCATCAAGCCACAGAGGCTAGGTCAAATGGGTAATGCCTGTGCATTGTTGTTGTTGTTGTTAGCTGCCACTGAGGCAGTCCCCAGTGCTGCTGGGTCCTACCCCATCCCCATAAATCAATTGGGGATCAGATTATTGTAACTCCGAGGGTTTTCTCTGTCTGATTTTCACAAGTAGATCACCAGGCCTTTCTTCCTGGTCTTAGTTTGGCAGCTCTGTTGAAACCCATTCAGCCTCTACTGACAGGTAGAGCAGTGGGCAGTGACTATGTGTGGCACACAATGACTCAAAACAGAACCCAGGTCTCCCACATGGAAGGTAAGAACTCTGCCCTGAGCTACCATTATGTCCTGTATGTGGTATAATACAGTGTAGTAATGTCAGCCCCTACTTCAAAGGTTGACCCCATCTGCATTGTTTTTTAGAAACTCTAAGATCCAATTGCTGATTAAATATAGAAGTTTTAGGGCCCTCTTTGCCTTACCTCTTCAAGTTTAAACAAACAAACAAACAAACAAACTCTTTTTTTCTTTTAACAGAAAAGCCAGATGTTAGATCCTATTGCTCATCAAGGTCTTTCAGAAACTTACATGAGAAGCCCTGCATCACAGGCCACTGCAGTTGTTTGCAGTAACTAGTAGGAGCTAATTAATTCCATAGGTGAGCAGCCAGCGAGAGAAAAAAGGAAAAACAAGAATAAAATTCAGCAGTTTTAACCGGAATAAACATTGTTACAGAATGACAGCTCTGTGAAGGTTTAACTATGGGGCTTTGTATTACAATATAATAATGTCTGGTCTGCTGATTAGTATGTTTAAAATCTTTTACAAAAGTTGTTACTTCTCCCCTACTCTGGACTTGGCACACTGGCACATTGGAGAGTCTTAGAGCAGCTCTTCATTGTCAACATCCCCTTATTAACAAGCATCTGCATGACATCACTGGTGAGCTGGAGATTGGAGTTACAGCTTATTTCTCTAGCAGAGGGGAAACATGGTAAAAATCCTGTCATCAAAAAGGGTAGAGTCTTGGGAATAAGTGAGGAGGTCACCAAATTTTCAAAATATCCCATGTGAGCAACAAGTGGCATATTGTAAAAAGAACTCACTGGCTTTGGAATCCTACAGCCCTGGGCCTTGCCCCGGGCTCCAGCACATACCATAGAGCTGTGATTTAATTGCTCTGAGCCTCTGATTCCTCACCTGTGAAAACATACTCTTTAAAGGATTTAAATGTTGTCTAAGAGACAACATTTAAAACATACTCTTTAAAGGATTTAAATGTTGTCTAAGGAGCTCTGGTAGCGTAGTGGTTACGAATCGGGCTGCGAACCTCAAGGTCAGCGGTTCGAAACTACCAGCTGCTCCGCGGGAGAAAGATGAGGCTTTCT
>NW_006408776.1:2508220-2509379 GCF_000296735.1 Chrysochloris asiatica
GAACAGAGATCCAGGTGGTGGGAAGGTCAGGTAGATTACTGGATAAAATAGACTATCTTAAATGGAGGGAAGAACTAATGGAATATTAGGTAACCACAATGGGATTGGGGTGGGGGGTTTACTTTGGGTGTTGGGGAGGGCAATATAAGAAGTGGGAAGAACAAGCTAGATAGGGGAACACTGAGACAGATTTGCATGGCCTAGTGGGACAGAGGTAAATAGTGATGCATACTCAACCTCGGAACAATAGGCCTCTGGGATACAGAGATCTACGTATAGATTAAAGGGGGGAAATAATACTATAATCCTTGACTGCCTTATGTATATTAGTTTCCCTTGCCTACTACTGTAAAATAGACACTTAAGTGGGATAGAAAGGAATATTTGGAAACATGATTAGAGAAAAATTGTAAGCCCACCTTTAGCTTATAACTGATTGAATACCTAAAAGGGGGTCTACAACTTGCCCAGTGAAATAGGCCTCATGCTAAGCCTTTACAGAGTATAGGACCTTAGGTGGAATCCTGAGTCCCATCCACAACCTTGTGAGGTGAGACATTCCCACTAGAAAGGACAAGCAGACTGGAACAAATACAGTGACAGAAGATACATCTTCATGATGAACCTGACCTATACTCAGAGCGGTAGTTACTCTAAATACCAGCAGAGAGGGAAAGAGTCTTCACATCCAGTATCAATGCTATCCCCTCTGTACACAGACAGGTAGATAGGGATGGGCAACTTAGACAATGGCTACCTAAAATGAGGGGACAATAAAGGCATGAAGTGACTGGCTTACAAGGTTTCAAGAGGGAGTCTAGTCTAAGAGTATGGGGGTAAGAAAGAGTTCTCACTGAATAACTGTCATCTTGTCTAGATGGGTCTGGTGAAAAGATATGAGGATAAGATTCATAAGATTCAATAGTGAATAACTGTTATGACTAATCGCGACTGTCACAATTGTAAAGGTAGAAGTTTTGTAACAAAAAAAGGGGAGTGGTTAATCTTACAGTCCAGAAGCAGAGGAACCTAGGACCATCAAGAGAGGAACACACAAGCAGAATGTGGGACCTTATCCAGAGATGCAGCAGTGCCAGAGATGGAGGCAGAGATGGGGGCATGGAGACGGGGAGCGGCTGAGGACTTTAGATTCATGGAC
>NW_006408776.1:2509479-2511591 GCF_000296735.1 Chrysochloris asiatica
CTCCCGTAAAGATTTACACCCTTGGAAACCCTGTACAGGGTCGCTATGGGTCGGACCCGACTCGATGGCACTTAACAACAACAACAAGAGAGCTTCAGACACATGTACAGCTAACATTTATTGCTTACCTTATGCCAAACACTGTGCTAATCACTTTTTTTTTACAGATGACTTTATTTTGCTCTCTAATAACCCTATGAGCTAGGTACTAATCCTATTTTCATTTGTTAGAGACCCTGCATTCAACCTAAATTATCCCCAAAGGCTGTTGGGATTTCAGTTGTAGAATTCTCACCTTCTATATGAGACCCTGTATAGGGTCACTATGGGTCAGAACTGACTCTATGGCACTTAACAACAACAATACCATATGAGACCCCCACCACTCGTCTGTCAGTTTGTCATACTGTGGTGGCTTCTGAGTTGCTATGATTCTGAAAGCACCGGTATTTTAAATATCAGCAGGGTCACCCATGGTGGACAGTTTTCAGATGAGCTTCCAGACTAAAATAGATTAGGAAGAAGGAGTGATGAACTACTTTCAAATATTTAGTCAGTGAAAACCTAAAGACTAGCACAGAAACACTGTCAGATATAGCGCCGGAAAACGATTCCCTCAGGGTGGAAGGCACTCAAAATGTGACTGGGGAAGAGCTACCTCCTCAAAGTAGAGTTGACCATGATGATGTGAATGGAGTAAAGTCCATGGAAGAATAAAAGCCCATGGGACCTTCATTTGCTGATGGAGCACAACTCAAAATGAAGAGAAACAGCTGTAAAGATCCATTGAAAATCAGAACGTGGAATGTACGAAGCATGAATCTGGAAAACTTGGAAGTTGTCAAAAAATGAAATGGAACATATAAACATCGATATCATAGGTACTAGTGAGCTGAAATGGACTGGTATTGTCCACTTTAAATCTGATGACCACATAGTTTACTGTGTTGGGAATGACAAATTGAAGAGGAATGGTGTTGCATTCATTGTCAAAAAGAACATATCCAGATCAGTCATGAGGTACAACACTGTCTGGGGTAGGATAATATCCATGCGCCTATTAATACCACTATTATTCAAATTTATGCACCAGATAATAAAGCCAGTGAGGATGAAATAGAAGAATTCTACCAACTTCTTCAATCCAAAATTGATCAAACATGCAATCAGGATGTATTGATCATTACTGGTGACTGGAATGCAAAGGTTGGGAGCAAACAGGAATGATCACTAGTTGGAAAATATGGCCATGGTGATAGAAAAGATGCTAGAGAACGTATGATAGAATTCTGCAAAATCAATGATTTGTTCATTTCAAATATCTTCTTTAGATAGCATAAGAGATGACTTTACACATGGACCTCACCAGATGGAATATATAAAAATCAAATTGACTACATCTGTGGAAAGAGACGATGGAAAAGCTCCACATCATCAGTGAAAACAAGGCCAGGGGAAGACTGTGGAACAGGCCATCCACTACTCATATGCAAATTCAAACTGAAGCTGAAGAAAAATAAAACAAGTCCATACAAGTCAAAATATGACCTTGAATATTACCCACCTGAATTTAGAGATCATCTGAAGAACAAATTTGATACATTAAACACTAAAGACTGAAGACCAGAAGAATTGTGGGATGACATCAAGAACATCATGCATGAAGAAAGCAAAAAGTCATTAAGAAGACAAGAAAGAGGGAAAAGGTCAAAATGGATGTCTGAAGAGACACTGAAACTTGCTCTCCAGTGTAGAGATGCTAAGGCAAATATAAGAAATGAGGAGGTACAAGAACTGAACAGAAAATTTCAAAGATCAGCTCAAGAAGATAAAGCCAAATATTACAACAAAATTTGCAAAGATCTGGAATCAGAAAATCTAAAAGGAAGAACACGCTCAGCATTTCTCAAGCAGGGGAAACTGAAGCAAAAATTCAAGCCTTGACTTTCGTTATTGAAAGATCCTCTGGGCAAATTACTGAATGACGCAGAAAGCTTCAAGAGAAGATGGAAGAACAGAGGACTAGAGTGGAGAGTGAAGCGTCCAGCTGATAAGAAGAGAGGGCATATGCATAAGAACACCCACACTTGCAGATAATACCCACTTATCCAG
>NW_006408776.1:2512288-2513865 GCF_000296735.1 Chrysochloris asiatica
TATCAGAAATGGACAATACACTGAAAGGGCAAAGGAGTAGAATTGAAGAGATAGAAGCCAGAACTAGTGAGCTAAAGATAAATCTTTCAACACTACTAAGATAGAAGAAAAAACACAACAAAGGATAAAACAATCTGAAGAAGGCCTAAGATTCATGTTGGATAACATGAAGAGGAATAACATAAGAATTATTGGTATTCCAGAACAGGAACAATCACACGAGTCCACAGAGGAGATAGCTGAAGAGCTGCTGGAAGAAAATTTTCCTAACATTCTGAAAAACGAAAAGATAAGCATTCAAGAAGCTCAATGAACCCCAGGATAGAGAGACCCTAAAAGACAATCACCAAGACATATAATAATCAAGCTCTCCAAAATCAAAGATAAGGACAGGATCTTGAAAGCAGCTAGGGAAAATAAAAACCTAACATACAAAGGCAAGCAAATCAGATTAAGCTTGGATTTCTTAACAGAAACCATGCAGGCAAGAAGGCAATGGAAGGCATATATAAAACCCTGAAAGAAAAAAACTGCCACCCAAGAATCCTCTACCCAGCAAAGCTGTCAATCAAATAAGAAGGTGTAATCAAAACATTCCAGGATAGGCAGAAGCTAAGGGATTTTTGCCAAAGCCAATCCTGCTCTGAAAAACATCCTAAAGGAAGTTCTATGGACTGAGAACCAACAAGAACAGACAACTACAGAATGAAATACGTGGCAACATCAACCTGAACTCAGTTGACACATGGAAGAGTCAAGGACAGAATAAATTTACAAGAACAGAGGATCTGGGAGGTCAGTCTCTGATCAAAACAATTACAATGTGAAAGAAGGTAAACACAGAGGAATAGAGATCCAGGTGGTGGGAAGGTCAGGTAGATTACTGGATAAAATAGACTGTCTTAAATGGAGGGAAGAACTAATGGAATATAAGGTAATAACAATGGGGTTGGGGTGGGGAGTTAATTTTGGGTGTTGGGGAGGGCAATCCAAGAAGCGGTGAGGAGGCAGAAGTACAAGATAGATAGGAGAACACTGAGACAAGTTTGCATGGCCTAATGGGACAGAGGTAAATAGTGATACATACTCAACCTTGGAACAACAGGGCTCTAGAATACAGGGATCTAGGTATAACTTGAAGAGGGGAAATAATAATAAAATCTTTGACTGCCTTATCAATATTAGTTTTCCTTGTCTACTATTGTAAAATAGACACTTGAGTGGGATAGAAAGAATGCTGGGAAACATGATTAGAGAAAACTTGTAAGCCCACCTTCAGCCTATAACTGATTGGAACACCTAAAAGGGGTTCTACAACTTGCCCAGTGAACTAGGCCTTGTGCAAAGCCTTTACAGAGTATAGGACCTTAGGTGTAATCCTGAGTCCCATCTAGAACCTTATGAGGTGAGACATTCCCACTAGAAAGGACAAGCAGACTGGAACAGATACAGTGACAGATGATACATCTTCATGATGAACCTGACCTATACTCAGAGCAGTTGTTGTTGTTGTTAAGTGCCATCGAGTCGGGTCCGACCCATAGCGACCCTGTACAGGGTTTCCGAGGGTGTAAATC
>NW_006408776.1:2513965-2521752 GCF_000296735.1 Chrysochloris asiatica
ATATATGCCTGAGTGTTCTGTTTGTTTGTGTGTGTGTTTTATAAAAAAAGCTAAAGTGAATAGAGAGAAATACTGTTAACTGATGGTACATGGAGGAGATTATAATCAATGTAATGAAACAAGGTATATGATTTGTTGAATGTAAAACTGATGATATGCCCTGTAAATTTATACTCAATCTACAATAAAAACCTTAAAAAATAATTTAAAAAAAAAAGAAAGAAAAAGAAAAATCAAACAACGTATAGCATTAGGCAAATCTGCTGCACAAGACCTTTTTAAAGTGTTGAAGAGCAAAGATGTCAGCTTGAGGACTAAGGTACGCCTGACCCAAGCCATGGTATTTTCAATAACCTCATATGCATGTGAAAGCTGGACAGTGAGTATGAAGACTGTATAAGATTTGATGCATTTGATTTATGGTGTTGGAGGAGAGTATTGAAAGTGCCATGGGCTGCCAAAAGAACCAATAGATCTGTTTCGGAAGAACTGCAGCCAGAGTGCTCGTTAAAAGCCAACATGGCCAAACTTCATCTCTTATACTTCGGACATATTGTCAGGAGGGACCAATCACTAGAGAAGTATATCATGTTTGGTAGGGTGAAGAGTTAGAAAAAAAGAGGAAGACCCTCAACAAGATGGATTGGCCAAGTGGCAGCATCGATGGACTCAAGCGTGGCAACAGTAGTGAGGTTGGCCCAGGATCAGGCAGTGTCTCGTTATGCTGTGCATAAGGTCGCTATGAATCGGTATTGACTCGATGGCACCTAAAAACAACAGCAACATATGAGACCAGGGTTTTAATCCTGGCCAATGCCAATATAGCTCATGCACAGTGCCATCCATTTGCCAGTAGAGGATTGGGTATTGCTATGATGCTGAATAGGTTTCAGTTTTGAGGTTCCAGAATAAGACTAGGAAGAAAGACCTGGTGATATACTGTGAAAAATCAGTCAATGGAATGAACATGGTGGGTCACAAGGGTGTAATCTTGCTATTCATGGGGTCTCCATGAGTCAAAGCTGACTTGGCAGCAGCTAACAACAAAATTTGTTGTCACATGGAGCTCTACATCAGTAGTTCACCCTGTCACTATTTACATGTTCTTTTAATTAAGAAAGCCCAAATATTCTTGGAAATGTCAATATCTTCTTCAGCGGTTACATAGCCAAAAAAGGATTTTGCATGCCTATAGAATTTAGAAGAGATTCTTCTCTTCACTGTGTACTGTGTACGTGCTCTAGTAACAGCACTTAACAACAGCAACAACAATAATTAGTAGTGAAGGAAGGTTCACTTAGCTAATAATGAACTTATTACAAGTGAAGTGCTTTATAGTTATTTTACATAGCTCCTCAAACTGACTTACTGAAATAGGTTGATTTTATCTTTATTTTACAGGGGAAGAGACTAGAGCAGAGACTGTGAAGCAATATGCCTGTGAGAGTCAGGCATCTCATAAGTGGCAGAACTGGGATGCAAGCCCCAGAGGCTTGATTTCGCCAAGCTCTTAATCACTCTGCCTCCCTCAAAGGCTTACAGTGTTAACACCAGTTTGAACTCCCTCTATCCCACCAGTGCTTGATTACCCAAAGAACAAGGTGCGAAGGGTGTACTTGTCCTTACTTGATAACCTGTAGTGAGCAATTTCATTCTTTAACCACATCAAAGTTTCTGCTTCTAGGTCTGGCTGATAGCTCTCTCTCTCTCTCTCCCAACCTCAAAACACTTCCTTACAGACAGTGGCATCACTAGGGTTGGGGTCCCCCCAGTGTGGTAACTCATGGTGTCACACAGTTCTCCTCCCCAGCCACAATGGACCTCCTCCCTTATCAGACAGTATGAGAACTTTTGTTGTTGGTAGGTGCTGTCAACTTGGTTCTGACTTACAATGATCTTATTACACAACAGAAGGAAACGCTGCTTGGCTCTGTATCATCTTCCTAAGTATTATGGTTGAGCCCATTGTTGCAGCAATTTTGTTGGATTATTTTGCTTAGCATAAAGATTAAATAAGTATGGTGAAAGGATACAACCCTGGTACACAGCCTTCCTGATCATAAACCAGGTTGTATTCCCTTGTTCTATTTGAACGACTGCCTCTTGGTCTATGTATAGATGCCTGATGAGCACAATTAAGCATTCTGGAACTTTGATTCTTCCCAATGTGATCCATAGATTGTTATGATCCACAGTAGAATGCCTTTACACAGTCAACAAAGCACAGGTAAGCTTCTTCCAGTCAATATCGCTATGGTTTCTGCAATGATATCTCTCATTCCACATCTTCTTCTGGATCCAGCTCCCTGCTGATGTACTGACTGCAACCATTTTTGCATTATCTTCAGCAAAATTTTATTTGTGGGTGATGTTGAGGATATTGTTCGATAATTTCTACATTCCATTGGGTCACCTTTCTTTGAAATAGGCACAAATATGAATCTCTTCCAATTGGTTGGCCAGGTTGTCTTCCAAATTTCTTGGCATAGACTAGTGTGCCTGTCCAGTGCTGCCTCAGTTTGTTGAAAGATTTCAGTCAATATTCCACAACTTCTGGAGCCTTGCTTTTCCCTAATGTCTTGATCATATGCTGCCTCCTGAGATGGTTGAACACTGACCAGATCTTTTTGGTGATACGGTTAAAATTTGCTTAAATGTTCTATTTCTTAGATAATATGAACACTAAGAACAAAATTGTTTTGTAAAGTCATTCTACATTGAATTGCAACATTATTTACAAAATTATTCATAAATGAGTGGAAACCCTTTTAAAATTTTTCTTCTTTTAATTTCAACTTTATTATAAAAAAGTTATTGAAATAACTTCATAAATATGAGGGGGCTTCAAAAAGTCCATGGAAAAATGGAATTAGAAGATAACGGAATTTTTCCACAAAGATTTTGAAGCCTCCCTGAACGACTTAATATTGTATCAAAAACTTCAAAAATTTGACAAAATCAGTGGCTATATAAACACCAGTAGCAATGAAATAGCGCAAGCAGATTAAACCATGTGACTTGAAGTGTTATTATAGCTGGGTATTAATGATGACTCTGACCACAGCACATTGGTGGTGGTGGTGGTGGTGATGTGCCACTGAGTTAGTTCCGACTCATAGTGACCTTGTATAGGCTGTAAATCTTTATGAGACCAGAAAGCCTCATTGTTCTCCCTCAGAGCGACTGGTAGATTTGAACTGCTGACTTTGCGGTTAGCAGCCCAATTTGTAATACACTATGCTGCCAGGTTACATCTCAATGTCAAGAAAACAAAAATCCTCACCACTGGACCAATAAACAACATTCTTATCAATGGAGAAAAGATTGAAGTTGTCAAGGACTTCATTCTTCTTGGATCAACTATCAACACTCGCGGAAGTAGCAGTCAAGAGATCAGACGACGTATTGCACTGGGCAAATCTGCTGCACAGGAACTTTTTAAAGTGTTGAAGAGCAGAGATGTCAGCGTGAGCACTAGGGTGCGCCTGACCCAGGCCATTGTGTTTTCAATAGCCTCATATGGATGCGAAAGCTGGACAGTGAATAAGGAGGATCGTAGAAGAATTGATGCCTTTGAGTTGTGGTGTTTGAGGAGAATACTGAATATTGCCATGGGCTTCCAAAAACCAATAGATCTGTTTTGGAAGAAGTGTAGCCAGAGTGCTCCTTGGAGGCCAGGATGGCTAAACTTCGTCTCTCCTACTTTGGACATATTGTCCGGAGGAAACAATCACTGGAGAAGGATGTCATGCTGGGTAAGGTGGAGGGTCAGAGAAAAAGAGGAAGACCCCCAACGAAATGGATCAGCCAGGTGGCATCGTTGATGGACTCAAGTGTGGCAGCGGTAGTGAGGTTGGCCCAGGATCGAACATTGTTTCATTCTGCTGTGCATGGGGTCGCTATGAGTCGGTTCCGACTCGATGGCACCTGACAACAACAACAACAACAACACTGCCAGGGCTCCTTCAGAGAACATTGTTGTTGTTACTACTGTTGCTAAGCGCTGTCAAGTCAATTTTGATTTAGCGTCCCTGTGTAGGGTTCCCGGGAGTCCTGGTGTGGTGCTGTGGATTAATGCGCTGAAACTGCAAAGTTGGCAGTTCAAGCTCAACAGCTGCTCCTGGGAATCCCTATACGGCGTCACTATGGGGCAGAACCTTTAACAACAACATAGGGTTTTTGAGGAGCGACTGGTGAATTTGAACCGCTGACCTTGCAGTTCAAACCGACCTTCAGTCCAGTGCTTTATCCCACAACGCCACACTGGGACTCCCAGAACACATTAGAAGGTTCAAAAGAGTAAATTCGAATAGAGTTTTAGCCTTGTAAGGTACATGTATGCTGGGCTTATGAAACATGCTTTTGTTGTTAGAACTCATACTGGGATATTTTTAGAAGAATAGATTTTTGCTGAAGTGTTGCACAATCTATAGGCAGTCATTTGGGTGCCACCCCCTCTAAAAGTGTCACCCACTGATTGGCAGCAGATTCAAACCCTGCATTTACAGCCCCTGAACGGGGCGGAGGACCCAGTAGCCAGGCAAACAGGGGATTGTAATGGAGTCCTAGTGTGGTGCTGTGGGTTAATGCGCTGGACTGCAAAGTGGTATGAACTGCAAGGTCTGTGGTTCAAGCTCACCAGCTGCTCCTTGGAAACCCTGTACAGGTTCGCTATGAGTCAGAACCTACTCGATGGCATTTAACTTAATTACAGATTAGTAAAGAAGCACAAACAATCCCATGCTTGTCTTGCTTACTGCATTCCTCCCATCTTCTAAGTGGTCCAGGTCCCTGGTTATATTTCCACTAAAAGATTTGAGAAAATGTGTTATGTATTCCCATCAAAACTGCAAGTCACTCCACAATTTATCAGGTCTGCTTGATGGGGAAATTGTTGTCATTGTTAAATGCTGCTGTCAAGTCGGTTCCAGTTCATAGTGACAAATCTTTATAGAAGTAGAAAAGTTGCCTTAAAATGTCTACCTTATGGTTTGCAGTCCAGTGCTTGTCCTACAGAGCCACTATGTGCCCCTTGTGGGTGTTGTTGTTGTTGCTAAGTGCTGTGAGTTGGTTCTGACTCACAGCGACCCTGTTTAGGGTTTCCAAAAAGCAGCTGGTGAGTTTAAACTGCCGAACTCGTGATTTAAACCAACCTTGCAGTCCAGTGCTTATCCTACAGAGCCACACCAGGACTCCTTCCTTATCAGGGATGTTGTTGTTGTTGTTGTTGTTGTTGTTGTTAGGTGCCATCGAGTCAGCACCAACTCATAGCGACCTTATGCACAGCAGAATGAAACAATGTCCGATCCTGGGCCAACCTCACTACTGTTGCCACACTTGAATCCATCGACAATCCATCTCATTGGGGGGATAGTGAGATTAAAAAAACTGACATACATCATCTTCTTGTAACTTTTATCTCAGGACCAAAATTGAATTGGAAGTCATGTATTCTCTTAATACTGTCTGAGAAGTAGACAAACGTGGCTGGGTTTCCTTGGTATTTTATTTTGCATTATAAGAAAGAATAACATGACCACAAATTTGGCATAGAAATGTTATTTGACACAAAAGTGCATTCAAATACCTAGAGTTGAGATGATAGTTTCTAACAGAAACCTGGACATTCAATTTCCCCCAATGAAACAGACATTCTTTGTGCTAGCTTCCCTATACTCTAAGAAGGTACCTTCCAGTGACTAATAAAATCATCACTGTGATGATGTACTACGTACTTATGGAAATCAAGGTTATTTTATTAAGAGTCATTAGGCTTTCTATAGGGAGTTAGATGATGCAAGTAATTTCAGTTAACAAAGGTCTTCACTGTGCCCCATCACCAGTTTGCACTGCTGATTCAGCTCGGAAATGAATGCTTGTTGAACAAGAAAAAGAGGCAGAGGGTGTTTCAGCACCACCTGGCAGCGTGACCCTCTGTCCTCCCTCTGAAGTCGATGGGAGTCCTGTCTGCAGAGAAGCGACCGCACCATTATGGTGCTAATGGCATTATTTTCTTCTGCCATTAGTGTCTGCTGCCCCAATCACTACAAAATGCTAATAACCACAGCTCTCCGGGGTTCCCCCGAGTAATAAGCCTGTGAAAATTCATCTCCAGCTTCCAAATCAAGTTGTTCCAGGACCCCTGTGGCAAGTGTGTACCTCTAATGCTCTTCTACATGTCAGGAGGGTCTCATAAAAAGAAGCTCTTCCCAGGAAGAAAAGCAAAGGGGAGGGATGGACTTCTACAAAGATCCAGCTTGGCTGTAAAAGAGTTGTCTTGTGGGTATTGCCAAGGCAGGGCCAATGGCTGTGGCAAAGCCGAGGTTCCCAGTGGGTGCCAGACCGGAAGAGGCAGGCAGGATCACGTGGTTCACAGTTATCTAAGTTCAGGCCAGACGAGGTCAGGCAAAGCCAGGTTCAGCAGCCGTGTTTAGAGACCAGACCAAGCAGTAGGTCAAGGGTCAGGGAATTCCAGAGTGAGGCTGCTCAGTAAACCTGGGGCTTAGTGTCAGGTTGCTGATCTTTTTATTAAGTGGGTTCCTAAGGAGATCTAGTACTATGTTCCTGCTTCTGGGGTAAGGTCCTTTTTGGCCCATTGCCCAGTGAAGCATTAATCAGAAGAGCCCTTAAAAGAGACATTCTTGACTGCTTTTAAAGGTCTGGAAAGGCTTTCTTCTTGAGGATCTTAGGCTTGGGAAGAACTTTCCCTCTTCTTTCAAGGTAGGCAGAGGCAGCTTGGAGATGTCAGGGAATGACAGGTAAGGGGTGGGGCTTATCAGGGGATAACCTCTAGTCTCCAGGCTTTACTCACCAAGAGTTCCTCTGGCTTGAAATGTTCAGGTCCAAGCCATCCCATCTCCCGAACTAATCCTCCCCTGACCAAGTTCACCAGGAACTGTAGCTTGCCAATAGATGGATTTAGAATAGATTTAGCTTGTTTTAGATGAGTAGTCTGAGGCTATCTTTGATGTCCATCAGTAAAAATAGATTTCCATGCTTTTAACTTTCTGTGTAGTACTCTGTGTGATTCCCTCAGATCTAACATATGGTTCAATAAAGTCCTCAAAATTGTCATCTCACAGATCCATTGAATTTTTTATTTCAATGATTACAGTTTTCATTACTATAATTTCTTCTTTCTCAAATCTGTTTTCCCCCCAGAGTACTTAAATTTTTCCTAATGTTTTCATAACTTAGTTTATATTTTTAAACATGTTTATAGTCTCTTCAGGAGTGCTGGTGTGGCACTACAGGATAAGCACTAGACTGCTAATCACAAGGTTTGTGGTTCAAGCCCACCATCTGCTCCTTGGAAACCCTGTACCAGGTCCCAATGGGCTGCAACCAACTCCATTGCACTTAACTACAACAACATAGTATCTTCTAAGTCACTGGGTGGTGCAAGCAGTTTGCATTTGCACTTGACAATTAGCGTAAAGGTTGGCGGATCAAATGTACGCAGTAGCACTTTGAAAGAAAGATCTGACAGTCTGCCTTCATAAAGATTATCATCAATAAAACCCCATAGGGAAGAACAAACAAGATGGCGGATCGGGTGGAAGTGGAGTAAAGGAGCTCCGCCAGCAAAAACACAGAATACCTGACCAAGCAGGCTCAGGGGATAGCCCCAGAACTCTGAACCACATATAAAGAAATATTTAGAAGGTTGGAAAGCTTACAGTTGGGGGAATTTGTGGCAGAAGCAAGAAATCCATTGCTTTCTAGTTCGGGATGCTCAGCTGCTGCAGGCGCCGCCATCTTGGGTGAGACCAAGCGGGGGAAGGATC
>NW_006408776.1:2524521-2542011 GCF_000296735.1 Chrysochloris asiatica
ATGGGGATAAGATTTGTAAGATTCAATAGTGAATAATTGTTATCATGACTAATCGCGACTGTCACAATTGTAAAGGTAGAAGTTTTGTAACAAAAAAAAAAAAAGGGAGTGGTTAATCTTACAGTTCAGAAACAGAGGACCCTAGGACCATCAAGAGAGGAATGCACAAGCAGAATGTGGGACTTTATCCAGAGAAGCAGCAGTGCCAGAGATGGAGGCAGAGATGAGGGCATGGAGAGGGGGAGCGGCTGAGGACTCTAGATTCATGCATGAAGAAGAGAGGGATTAAGAGCTGGTGGCCAGGAACTGATTTGCAGAATGTGCCCTTTGGAGATGTACATTACTATATATGCCTGAGTGGGGTTTTTTTTTGTTGTTTGTTTTTTTAAAAAAGCTAAAGTGAATAGAGAGAAATACTGTTAACTGATGGTACATGGAGGGGATTATAATCAATGTAATGAAACAAGGTATATGATTTGTTGAATGTAAAACTGATGATATACCTTGTAAACTTTCACTCAATCCACTATAAAAACCTTAAATTAAAAAAAAAAAAAAAACCCATGGGGCCATTCTGCTCTATAAAGTGTAGGATTTTGCTTTTTATTTGATTCATAGTATACATTTTTTTTCTACCCAGAGCTCTAACCTAGACATTATTGTTGTTCTTAAGTGCCATCGAGTCGGTTCCGACCCATAGTGACCCTGTACAGGGTTTCCAAGGAGCAGCTGGTGAGCATGAACTGCTAACCTTGCAGTTCAAACGGCTTTGCAGTCTCGCGCATTAACCCACAGCACCACACCAGGACTCCGAAACATAAGGCTTCCTTAATACCTATCTAGACCACTGAATGATGTTTTCTAGACCCCTTATCATAAACCAGTAGTCCTTCAAGAGTTGTGGATTTACCTGTGGTCTTCCTTGCAGCTCCTCACCCTGAGCGAACTTGAGTCCAGGATTCTTATCTGGGCCTTGGAATTGAAAGTCCAAAGTCCAGCTTCCCAGGATACTAGGGCTTTAGTAAGCTTACCATTCCAGAGACGGGTTGCTTCTTCGTTCCTGCCAAGTGGAGTTTCTACTTCTGTCTTTGGAATTCAGCTTGACTTAAAAAGAAAGGGAAAAAAAGTCATACACTTAATTTTGGGGGGAAACTTTTTATTGTGAATTGAGTGAAGGTTTATAGAGCCGATCATCAGTTTTACAAATCACATACTTTTTTTCATCTCAAAAATTGCAATCCTCTCCATTTTACAACAGTTATCCCACTTCCTCACTGTGGTTCCTATTTCCATTCCATCCTCCTTCCCAACCCCTCTGAACCATGACCCCAGGTAAATGTTGCTCTTTTGCTCTCTAATGGTTGGCCATTCCATCGTGACCATACCTTACCGATATTGTTCACCCAGTGTAACTGTCAACCCTTGATTGAAAATTGGATCTTGAGGGTGAGTTCTAGATCTGCAGGGTGGTTGAGGGCCATATTCTCAGGTTCCTCCAATCTCTTTCTGACCTGTAAATCTGGTGTTTTTTAAAAATAATTTTGAGTTTTATTCCACATTGTCTCCCACTCTATCTGGGACTTTCTAATATGATCCCTTTCAGAGCAGTTGGTAATGGTAGCCGGGCAGCATCTAATTCTTCTGGTCTCAGAGTCATGGAGACTGATGTTCACATGCTCCACTAGTCTATTGGACTAACTGATTCCAAACTTCTTGAATTTTCATCACTTTTTATTCCTCCACGTATGAAGAGACCAATATTTAACCTTAGATGGTCTCTCATAAACTTTGAATATCTAAGGAGCTCTGGTAGCATAATGGTTACGAATCAGGCTGTGAACCTCAGGGTCAGCAGTTCAAAACTATTAGCTGCTCCATGGGAGAAAGATGAGGCTTTCTGCTCCCATAAAGATTTGCAGCTTCGGAAACCCTGTAAAGGGTCGCTATGAGTCGGAACCAACTCCAAGACACATAACAACAACAACTCGCCTAAGTAATATGTAGAACATTATCTTTGTGGACTATGTTATGCCAATTGATCATGGTGCCCCCTGAGAATATGGTCCTGAGCACTCATTTCTTCTAGGTGTTTGGGAATATCTAAGACGTTTTCATCATGTTGTCCCCTGTATGCTCCACCACAGAGTCTTGGTGTGGTGCTGTAGGATAAACACTGGACTGATCATCACAAGGTCAGCGGTTTAAACCCTCTACCTGCCCCTTAAAAACCCTATACAGCATTGCTATGAGGCATACTCCACCACGTTCAGAGGTGTGTTTGTAGCAAAGGCAAATATCCATGTACAAATATCCTCTGTCCAACCTTTATATATTTGTGGGTATACTCCCACTCTCCCTCCCATACCTGTTCAGACAGTGGATCTGTCCCTGTATCAACATGTAGAACCCGGTGTTGCAGGGTTGTGTATATAACCATATTTGTACTTCTATCCCCCTTAAACTTTGCATTCCTTCCTGTATCTTCACCTGTCTTCATCATTCTTTTGCCAACCTCCTCTTGTATACTACCTTCCCTGTCACCAGAGTTAACACATGGCTACCTTCTAGCCAGTGAATCACTCTCTCTCTCCTTCCCTCCCACCCCTGGTAACCCTAAAATAATTTTTTTTTTAGCATGAAAATCTTTTTTTGAGTTTTTACAATAGTAGTTTCATACAGCCTTTGTCCTTTTGTGCTTAACTAATTTTACTCAGCATAGCATAGTGTGTACAAATCGGGCTGTTAACCTCAAGGTCAGCAGTTCGAAACTACCAGCTGTTCTGTGGGAGAAAGATGAGGCTTTCTGCTTCCGTAAAGATTTACAGCCTTGGAAACCCTGTACAGGGTCGCTATGAGTCGGAACCAACTTCATGGCACAGAAAAACAACAACAACAATGTCCTCCAGGTTCATCCATGTTATGAGGGGTTTTGCAGATTTTACGTTTTCTTCAATGTTGCCTAGTATTTCACTGTGTGTATGTACCAAAGAGACAAACACCTTTTAGCATTTTTATTTGATCCGGCATATTTGTCTGTGTTTGAGTCAGCTCAGTCCACTATGTGACCAACTATCAAGCCTGCCTATCTCCTAACTTCTGGGAGTTGAATTTATCTCCCAGGGACGGAGGACCCTGCCACGGAATCACGTGCTAACCTGCAGTTACGACACTGCTCACCACTAACTGAGCTTCTAGGTCCTCTGGTTATATTTGTGTATCTGACTTTGTAACCAATTTTTTCCTTCTCTGGTCCAGTTTGGTGACCATCTAACCATGTTTTGAGAAACAGCCACTGAAGGCATATGCAAGGAAATGGACTTTATTGATTGGCACCTCATCAATCTTCAGACAGTTTTTTTCTTTTGGTTTCTGGAATATTATACCTTCAAGAACCCTCTAACCTTTGGGGTCACTAAAGAAGACTGAACAATCTGAAAGAGCCTATAAACTAAGCATGCCAACAAATATAAAGTAAACTACAGAAACCACTGTTGTTAAGTGCCGACCTTAAGTGTCAGTTATGACTCACAGCAACGTTGTGTAGGGTTTCTGACACTGGACATCTTTGCGGTAACAGAAAGCCTTGTCTTTCTCCTGTGAAAAGGGCTGATGGACTTGAACCGCAGACCTTATGGTTGGCAGTCAAGTGCTTATCATCGTGTTCCAAATGAGGAAATAATTTTTTAAAACTCAAAAATTTGAACAAACCCAACTGTCCACAAAGAAAAACTATAGTCATTTAAATTAAAAACTCAAGTTTAGTAAAAAAAACCTCAGTAGGCCTAAGTTTCAACATGGCTGGGGAGAACTTGAATTAACTGGAGGTTTCTAAGAGAGTAACTCAGAAGAAAACTGTAGCTCTTGTCCTGTGGCGGGGGAAATATAGGCATAGGAACCCCTGCATATATTTTCAGGAAGCCACTGACCTTCTGAATCCTGTGTTAAGAGCTTCTGAATGCTGATAGTTCTTTGGTAAATTGGCAATCCTAATTTCAGTCAAATCAACTCTAATGAAAGACTGTTAAAAAAGAGAGCTTTCAGCATAAAAATCTTTAATATTTGGCTCTTTCGCTGCCACCTTGAAACATAACAGTGGAACTCAGAGTAATGTAGATACTAGTAACAATTTTCTATACAGTCTTGTTATCTTCAAAGCTTATTTTATTAAGTGACTGAATCCTATCAGAAACTAATTTCTTCAAATACTATTTGTTTCTGGTGCAAATTGTTGTTATTTATAATTCAGAAGGAGTTTCATGAAATAAGAAAGAAGTGTCATTGGATAGTAGAAACAAAATTGGGTTCTAGATTCAATTTCTAAGTTTGGATTCTCGAACTGCTATTTACCATCTGTAACTTTGAGCAAGTTCCAGTCTTCCCAGGAGTCTTTCCCCTTAACTGTCAATAAACTGGTAGAGAAGTTAGCAAACGAGTGCCCACAGGCCAAATCCAACCTGTTGCCTGTTTTGATAAATAAACTTTTATTGGAACACATCACACTCATTTGTTTTCATATGATCTAAGATGACTTTGTGCTACAGTACTCATTGTGGAGTTAAATAGTTGTGATAGAGAAAGCCAGAAATATATACTCTGTAGTTATTTACAAAGGTTTGCTGACGCCTAGACTGGGTGATCCATCCATCCCTTCCTCCTCTGTGATTTTCAGCTGCAGCAAGAATCTTACTTAGCCCAACTTAAAAGCACATCTGGAATAGAAGCCAGTGATGAGAACATCAAGTCCAAATCACTTATATAATTTTTCAAGCAGGTCCTTCTTTCTAGTATACCCAAACCAGCAAGGTTTTGAGAAATTAATCACTCTGATGGGATACATTAAAAAAACACAATTAATTTAAGAAATGACTGAGAGGATAGAATATACAATGTAAAATTGATTTTGTTTTGTTTTTTTACCCAACTTAAATTCTTTTTTTTTTTGAAATGAACTGAGCATCAAACAGCCAACAACGAATTGGCCCTTCTGACAGGCATGGCAAGCAGAATGTTCACCTGAACATGAACTTTCTGGGCAGAAGACTCAGGAGACTGATATGTTTTCCTGATCCATGTTACCCAAACCACGGTTTCCAAACATCACGCAGCTGAGAAGTCACGATGCCACACAGGCATGGCTGCAGAGGCCTCCTTCCCAGGGCCTAGGTTTTCCTGGCAAACTGACATGTTTTCAAGATAACTTCCAACAATCTCATTAGATTGGAATGTATCTTTTTAAATTTTTTTTCTTTCCTATCCCTCTTTGCTTAATTCATCCAACAAGAGATTATTTTAACTCAGTCACCAGAAGCTGTTTTTTTTTTCTCCCCCAAAATGAGCATATTTGGAAGAACTAAGCCTCTATGTTAAGTGTTGAAAAAACGAGAGATGCTCAAAATTCCAGATCCCGAGGAGAGAGAAAATTGCTGTCATTCATTATTTCAGTCTTCCTTAACCATCAAACTACTGTTTCACTTTTCTCTTCATACTCTTAGGCTTGTGTTTGGTTGCAGTGGAAACAACACAGTGTAGTATGGGGACTTTTCTAATCAGTTTTAAGTCTTTCTTATCTGCCATGCTGTCCTAATGGTGGCAAATGAAATGAATGGTCCCAAATGAATGCGTTCCTCTCCATGTCCTCAAAATCTCAGAGACTTGGGACCTCAATCCAGCTGGTGGCTTTCCTCAGAGTCAGTGCTGGAGTTGGAAACATAAACCCAAGCTCCCGAGAGATGCCCAAACTAGAGGGTGACAAAACAGAAAACCAGGTTACCTCTGATGGGCTTGAAGAGCACCGGAGGTTTCCTTGCCTTTTGGATATCAGTTAAACTGATGAGAAATTCCCCAGCTTGCCAGACTAGGAGAGTCCTCCGTCAGCCCCACCATTGCTGTTCCTGGGTAGGAATGTACCTTCTCCACCCTCCTAACTAGTGCAAGAAATCTGATTTCACTGCATTTTTACTTTCTGGTGTGATTTTCCTGTAAGATTCCAAGCATCATGTTATATATTTCTCATTGCCTTCCTTCTAGTCTTTGTCTCTCTCAAGGAGCTCTGGTAGTATAGTGGTTACGAATCGGGCTGTGAACCGCAAGGTTAGCAGTTCGAAATTACCAGCTGTTCCTTGGGAGAAAGATGAGGCTTTCTGCTCCCGTAAAGATTTACAGCCTCAGAATCCCTGTACAGGATCGCTATGAGTCGGAATCGACTCCACGGCACATCACAACAGCAGCAACAACTTATTGCAGCAATCTAGCTTATGCCCTCTGTTCCTGCCAGACTCCTGGACTGATTCTGTTCTGTCTGATGGTCACGGAGCATCTCCTTTCCCACTCCCCTCACCCACTTCCACCTCACCCTCATTCTGGCTGAAAAAATGCTGTCTTCTCTCTCTTGTCAGTGGGGGCAGAAACATGATGATAGTGAGATTGTCTAGAAGGGACGCTGTTGCTGCTCACAGTTTGTTTATTTGGTTGGGAGTATAGCTAGGTATCTTGGTGTGGTTCTGTGGGGTAAAGCCCTGGACCTCAAGGTTAGTTTGAATCACAAGGTTGGTGGTTCAAACTCACCAGCCTCTCCTCGGAAACCCTATACAGGGTCAGTATGTGTCAGAAATGACTTGATGGCACTTAACAACAACAACAATAGCTAGAATGGGAGCTTGCTGGCTCTAGAGGATAACCAATGGACTGCAAACCACAAGATCACACCAGTTGCTTCATGGGGATAAGATGAGGTGTTCTGCTCCTACAAACAGTTACAGCCTCAGAAACCCCATACAAGATCATTATGAGTTGGAACACACTCAACGGCACTTAACAACAACAACATCAGCTAGGATGTGGAGTTGTGTAAACAATTAATGTGCTCAGTTGTTAACTGAAAGGCTAGCAGTTTGAGTGCACCCAAGGAGACCTCAGAAGAAAGGTCTGGCAGTGTAGTCATGAAAAACCTTATGGGGTACAGTTGTACTGTGACACATATAGGGTCATCATGAATTGGAGTTGACTAGCTGAAAACTGGGGAGGATGGGAAGGGGGGGTTAGAATATGGCTATGCTGGAGATAAAGAGTCCGAGACGGAATGGCCACATGACGTCATTAAAGCTTTGAAGACTTTACAACTTTTAACTTGTGGAGACAACGTAGACAAAGACAAAACAAGAGTGGAAAGTTTGGGTGCTCACCATCACAATCCATTGCCCTTGGATTTC
Source organism: Chrysochloris asiatica (assembly GCF_000296735.1). Taxonomy (NCBI): domain Eukaryota; kingdom Metazoa; phylum Chordata; class Mammalia; order Afrosoricida; family Chrysochloridae; genus Chrysochloris; species Chrysochloris asiatica. The sequence continues at coordinate 2,531,730 of NW_006408776.1, forward strand.
TTTACTTTTGCTGGGCTTGGGGTACATTGTTTGGTCCTGGAATCTCATTGGTCTTGCTCATAGCCCATTTATTAAGTTCTTGGTTCCAGCATCTAGTTCCATTTAAGTCTTGGATATGTGTTTTACTTTACTATTGGTGTTTTCTTATTCAACTTCCTGGTCTGAACTCTAGAGTTCACCTTCAGCCTAATACAGCTGTACAACTTTCTAAATTAAGTGCTGACAGTTCCCAAAATACAGATGCCAAATTTATGAATGTCCTTTACACCAAAAAGACAACCCCCCTTTTTTTTGCTTCTGGGTGGCATCATCTGAACTGAAGGAGGGATTCTCTCCTAGCCATGAAGTTTTGACAGTGGGCCAAGACCTCCTCACATCCAGTTTTCTGAGTGGGAACAAATTTCCCAGAGAACCCATTGCACATGGTGGTCTGGCTCCCAGACCATCTCAACAAAGCCCATTTAATCCAGAATGTAGCTGGGAAAGAGTGAATAAATTACAGTCAATAAAGAAGATTTTGCTAATGTGTAGTATTTCTTTTTTGTGTGTGGGTTAAATTTGCACAGCCATATTTATTACAACGTCCCTTTGGGAAAATGTTTGCTCTAGGTTCCAAAAACTGATTTACAAACAAACTCTTGGAAGAAAAATCCAGGCTAAATTCAGAACTTCCTAGATTAACTCCAGTTTTCATCACATCATTTGACTTTTGTTTGCATAAGTCATCTGGGGACAGGATGATTTTGCCTGTGTCTCTGTACTTCCCTGGTTTAAATCCCCCAGGTGTACTATGACTGAAGAAATGGACAGGTGGCTCAAACCCACCTAGCAGCAACACAGAAGAAAGGCCTGGCGATTTGCTTCTGTAAAGATTACAGCCAAGGAAACCCTGTGGAGAAGTTCTACTCTAATAAATCACCACGAGTTGGAATCAACTTGACGGCAGCAGGTTTGTTTTGGATTTTTTTCTTTTTTTTCTTTTTTTTTTTTTGGTTTTAGTCAGGAAAAAGGGTTTCTGGTTTTCCTTGGACTAGATTTCTGGATTACTATTAAAACGCACTTATCACTCTGTATAAGGAAAACATCAATAGATGTCTACAGTAAATCTTCTCTTTGTATCTTTTTAGTCATTGAATTGGTTATGAATCCTTAAAACACAAAAACAAAAAACTGAAATCATATAAAACTCTCCCAAATCGGTATATCAGAGAGTTAGTCTCCATAATATGATTCGATGAACAAACGTTGGATTTATCCAGCACTCTTGGCTCCTTCCTCTAACAGCCAGGTGGACCCTGTGAAGAGATGGGGTGGGGGGTCTTTCTTCTGGTGGGCTCACCTGAAGAATGGGTCTAATTAACAGTAAGTGAAAGGCTTCTTGTCTATAGTACTCTCAGGAGGCAGGCCTGGATTCTGGGCCAGGTGCTCTGGGGGTACTTGCTCTCCATGCCAAATTACTATAATAGTTGAGGCTGCACCTTACACTGACACCGTAGTTCTTTTGTTCATGAGGTTTGTAAGTGGCATTTTATTTAAGCAATAATGACTGGTAGAGAGGGCACTTCCTGATACTTAATGACCAACAGGAGGAACTATGAGCCTGAGGCAATGCATATAATATGCTATTAAACTCTGAAATTTAAAAACGTAAAGAAAAATAATTACCCTCTTATGCACGTTACCATGGATACAGAGTTTTGTTTATAGTTTTCATCTTTTCCTAAAGGTTAAAGTCCAGTTGAACAACCAATAGGAAGCAAGAACTTCAGTCTCAATTCCCACTCACTTTATAATGTTTGACATTACTTAGTTAGTGTATGTTTCTTTAAGAAGGTGCACATCACCCCTGAAATAGGATATGTAGCATGTGATATGGATTGCCAAAATAAGTATTCATATTTTATTGAAGAGTTGGGTAATCACTATTTAAAATCAGCTAACCTTGTAGCTAATCATGTTCTGTTCCTCTAGAATGGCAAGAACTTTTATTTCATTCTTCCCCCTTCCCCCAAAGAAAGATCCATCTTTCAGTGTTTAAATTGCATGCACATATTTTATGCATTAGTACCTGAAACACTTTTTCAGTGGATCTATTATTATAGTGCATAACTCAGAGATTAACATTTAGGCATGAAGGAGAAAATACTCAGAGAGCCACTAACACTCCACCATTTACAGAGTGACTGTCTGTTCTCTCTATAGTTAATAGTCTTGGAGCACTTTTTCTTTTCTGGCACTTAGGGAAAGGTAGAAATTAACTAAATCAATTTCACAATGAACACAACTTATTCCTTATGTTCTAGTGATTAATAAGGAAAAATAAAAACCTCTTTAAAAATTTTAGTTAAATTTTTAGCTAAAAATTTAATTTTAGCTAAAAATTAAATTTTAGCTAAAAAAATAATTAATGTCATCTATTAACTCCAAATGTCCGCATAAAGGTTTTCGGACAGTTATGAGAAAGACCAATCTATCAGTAATTTCCTTTATTCTATCGTATATCCTAACCAAAGAATCATAAAACAAGCGCTTGTTGTTGGTGTTAGGTGCTGTCCTGTCGGTTCTCATTCAGAGTGACCCTCTGCACAGCAGAACGGAACACTGCCTGGTCCTGTAGTATCCTCACAGTTGTTAACGCTTGAGCCCATCGCTGCTGCCACTGTGCCAATCCATCTCATTGGGAGTCTTCCTCTGTTTCACTAACACTCCACTTTACCAAATATGATGAACTTCTCCAAGGACTGGTCCCTCCTAATAACATGTCCGAAGTATGAGAGAGGAAGTCTTGCCAGCTACTAAGTATTTGACAAGGAATTTGGTATAGAAATGCTGGCCATTAAATATTTTAAAAGTGGATGGGTCTCTACCATGAGTTAGATCATGGAAGCATACAAATGAAAAAGCCAAGTCCCCAACCCTTGAAAAATTCTATCTGCTAAAGGGTCAGACAAGAAACATAGGTTGTAACCTGATACTTTGTCTCTCAAACGGACATATTGTCAGGAGGAATGTCACTGGAGAAGGATATCATGTTTGGTAAGGTGGAGGGGCCAAGAAAAAGAGGAAGACCTCCAATGAGATAGATTGGCCAAGGAGCAGCATCGATGGACTCAAGCATTGCAACACTAGTGAGGTTGGCCCAGGATCGGGCAGTGTTTCGTTCTGCTGTGTATAAGGTTGCTATGGGTCTGTACCGACTTGATGGCACCTAACAACAACAACAACAACAATCTGATAATGAAGGTATGGCAAGATACAACAGAAGCACAAAGAAAGGAGACCATACTCCCTTGGAGATTTATGAAGGCATCTCAGAAAAGGTGACATTTAATTTTGATACAAACCATAAATCATATATAAAAATATAAATTGATTATTACTACTTTGTCTCTTCAACTATTCCTCTATAGGGAGGCCAAGATGGGTAATTTTCTAAAGCGAGTACAATTTAGTGGGGAGTCAAAATATAAAAAGGTATTGTTGTTGTTGTTGTTGTTAAGTGCCGTCGAGTCGGTTCCGCGACCCATAGCGACCCTGTACAGGGTTTCCGAGGGTGTAAATCCTTACGGGAGTAGAAAGCCTCATCTTTCTCCCGCGGAGCGGCTGGTAGTTTCGAACCCATAGTGGCTATAAAATTCCTCCTCTTCAGATTTATCCCCAAATAGTCCTAACTACGAAAAGCAGAGAGAACTATGTCTTTAACAAGGTGACATTAGGGACATCTTCCTTAGGAATCCCTGAGAGAAGGGAGTGGTAACCTTCTCCCTTGAATTGAGCGTTGATTTCCACATTGAAATGCAATGCTGCAAGATATACATGTTGCTGTCTTCACTAAGTGTCTGAAGAGAGTCCTGAAACCTTTGAATGATTTTTACCTCAAGGCATCTGAATCATGCTCAGTGACAATGTGTGATTTATCTGGGTCTTCAGAATCACAGTGAACAAGCTGAAAGAATAACTTCTAAGGAGGAGCAAAATAAAAGGATGAGAAGAGAAATCATTAGGGAAGGGTGCCTGGACCCTGTGAGACTGACAAGAAAGACGTTTGGGGCTGTAATGAACATATATTCACAGATAGCCACTCCTGGACAGAGGCGCCAAAACAGAATCTGGGAGTCCTTGGGGGTTACAGAGAGCACATTAGCTTCCCAAGAACAGAAGGGCTGGTTTGGGGGTGAGGGGGACTTAGATGAGAAAGACAAGGGCAGGAAGGAGAGCAGATGGTGAACACGCCTGTCACCAGCGTGAGGAGACTAGATGGATTGGTTCCTTCCCACTGTCCCCAGGACGCCTCCCAGGCATCATCTCCTTGAGATCACTTTCCCCGACTCCCCGTCTCCCCCCATGACCCCCAGACGCCCTTTGCCCCACCTCACTTTACGGCTGCAGCATCACTCTCCGCATTATGCCTGCCGCCTTGACTGTGCTCTCCTTCAAGGCAACCATTCGGAGCTATCTGGTTTCGATCCTCAGTCACTCACCTCACAAGGAGCTTCCACCAGTAGTCTGTTGTGTTCATGAAGGCACTTGTGTTGCTATGATGCTGTACAGCTTTCAATGGATCTTCCAGACTCAGACAGAGGAAGAAAGGCCTGGTGATCTACATCCAGAAAACAGCCAATGAAAACCCTCTGAATCACAATGGTCTGATCTTCAACCTGTCATGGGCATGGCACAGGACCTGATGCATTTCACTCCAGTGACCAGAAAATAGGGAGCAACATCACAAGTCCCAGTACAGTGCTGTTCTAACAGCTCAAGATATAACGGTGGGCAAGAAAGACGTATCTCTGCTCCTATGCTCCCTGCTCAGCACACAGCAGGTCTGCAGGAACCATTCGAGATTTGCATGCAGAGTGAGCAGAAATAAACTGGGAACAATTACTTTGGCTCTGAGTATATAGAGGAGCTCACAACTCAACCCAGAGACTTTAGCTTGGGGTCACCTCTTTATGTCAAGTGTGAACATCTGAGAAGCTAGATCTGGCATAAGGAGAGAGATGCCTAAGGCTTATATTGCTCATCAAATGGCTAATCAGAGCTGAGAATTACCAGGTTGCCCATATCAGAAAAATTTACTGTTATTTAAGCAGAAGCTTTTTCAATGGAAAGGTCCAAGGGAAAAGTATAAATATTTTAGAAAAAAAAAAAAAAAAAGGTGAAATACTACCGCAAATATCTTGACATCAGAATGCATTTTGTTGAGATAAACATGAGGGCTGGGCTCAATATTCTTATAGAGCAACTCCCTCAGCATTGGCTAAATCAATTGTGAAGGCAGTCTGAGGAAGAAGGATTAACCTAATTGTGAAAGCTTACCACCTGGAAGACGTCAGTTCTTACTCAAACTCTGGCAGAGCTGAGCGAAATCACATCCCTGATATATCTGCTTTGTTCTCCTTGCCTCTCCATACCATCTCCACCCACTCGCTTCCAGCTGTGCCTGCAGCCCCATCATTATAACAGAGAGAACTGTGCGCTACCTTCTAGGGAAACCAGGGAACTTGTTATCAGAATCCTTTTAAACCAGTGACTGTCCTGAGTGATGCAAATGGTTAATGTGCTCAGCTGCTGACAGAAAGGTTGGAGGTTCAAGTCCACGCAGAGGTGCTTTAGAAGAAAAATCTGCTGATCTGCTTCTGAAAAATAAGCTATTGAAAACTCTGTGGAACCCAGTTATCCAATACACTTGGTATTGACATAAATCAGAATTAACATTATGGAACCTTTAAAAAAAATAATTAGAACGGTCAAGGATCATTATTCTTCTCCTTCTAGTTTTTAAGTGCTGTTGAGTGTATTTCAACTCATAGGGACCCTGTATAGGGTTTCCAAGGAGTAGCTGGTGGATTTGAACCACCAACTTTGAGGTTATTGGCCCAGTGCCTATCCTACTGTGCCATACCAAGATAGCTAGGATCATCTAAACCAAGGGAGTCCAAGCCAAAGTGGGCAGAGCTGGGGATGGTGGGGAGGGAGAGAGAAAGAAGAGAACAGTAGCCACGTTTCCAAGAGATGTGACCCGCCCAGGACCATGTTCAGTGACAACGCTGCATGATTAAATAGTCCACATACATCTTCCAGTAAAAGATCTGAGGAGTTTGGTCTAATATGGAAAAGCTACTTCACTTGCCCCAGAATGATAATGAAAAGGGGGAAAGTTCTCAATTCGTTATACAGGTCAAAAGAGATGTGTGTGCTCATCTCCCACTGCCTCATTCTTCAGGAGAATTTGCCTTTATTTAAAATTTTTTTTTAAAGTTTTCATTGTGAATTGGATGATAGTTTACATGGGAGAACATCAGCTTTACATTCATCCTATCATATTTCATTTCATTGCTCTGATTACAATCCCCATTCATGCATCATCATTCAACATTTGCTTCCATTTCCTCTGTTCTTTTTTGTTTTTTGATGTACACCAAAGCACTTGGGAATATATAACCATTCAAACAACCAAAGGGTGTACCTGCCCCCTAGTTGTCAACACACAACCTTTCTCCCTAGCTGAGTCCAGAGTCCCTAGCCGCTCCATCTCTCCACGTCATTGTCTCTGTCTCCATCTCTGGTGTCATTGCTTCTCTGGATAGAGTCCCACACTCTGCTCTTCTCCCTTGATGGTCCCAGGGTCCTCCACTCCTGGACTGTAAGATCAATCACTCCCCTCCTTTTGTTACAAAATGTCTACTTTTACATGTGAAACACTCAAATCAGTCCTGATACCAATTATTCACTAATGAGCCACAAGAGTCTTATCCCGAATGTCTTTCACCAGCCCATCCAGGCAGGTTGGAAACCACTCAATAGAGATTCTACCTTCCCCCCACATCCTCTGAAACTAGGCTCCCTCTTGAAAGCTTGTAAACCAGTCACTTTGTGCCTTTGTTGCACCCCCGTTTTGGGGCAGCCAGTGTCTAAATTGCCCATCCCTGTCAACCCTGTATACTGAGGGGTGGGGATGATCCTCACTGTAAACATTCATTCCCTCTTTTGAGCTCCTACATCCATAAGTATAGGTCCAGTTCATTAAATTGTAGTGGATTACTCTTTTTTTTCCTCTTCTTTCTTCTGCTACTTGAGTTCTGATCATCCAGCCATTGAAGCCAGGTCAAATGGGTGTTATCTGCAAGTATGGGTGTTCTTGTGCATCTCCCCTCACTTCATATCAGCTGGACACTTCACTCTCCATTTCAGTCCACTGTGGCCATGTCCCTATCTCTGGGCCCAGGAGTCCCCAGGTCTTGCCACACTGCTGGCCAACCAGGTCTCAATCCAGGTCGATAGGAATCTACTGAACATGGTTGGACTTAGCTGACAACTTCATTGCTGTTTTTCCCCCACTTCCCCTTATCGGTAGACCAACAAGGTCACCAGAAAGATCACATGCCTGCTGGTGTATTCCCCTTGAGTCTCAATCTTAGAAGGGGGTTTGCTCCGAGGAGTCCCAGCCATTTGCCTTGATGGCTCTCCACAAACAACTTGATTGTTCTTGTAATAGTCAATCAGACTGCCATTATTGTTTTTGATTTTTCCTGCTGGTCTTTCTTTCAAGAAGTATCTTCTATTTTTCGAGCCACTCCAGGCTGGTCTGCTTGTCCTTTCAAGGGGAAATTTCCAACCTCAGAAGATTCTGAGACCTTAGGATTCCACCTATGGTCTTATGTAATGCAAAGGCTCCGCAGGAAGCCTCCTTCAATGGGTAAGTTCTAGCCCCATTTTAGTTATTCCAATCAGTTATAGGCTGAAGATGGACTTACAAGCTTTCTATGGTGATGTTTCTGGCTATTTCTTCTCTCCGCCGCAAGTGGAGAATTTGCTTTTGAACACAGTCATGCAAGCTCACAAGGAAAAGAACAAGTGTGTACATGTTCTTTGAAAAATGTTCACATCTACTTAACTCCATAAAAGTGCATTTTCTTTCATGAAATGGTTCAAATAAAAACTGAGAAACATAATAATAAAATTGACAAACCAATGGCAAACCTAACAAAAGAAAAGAGGGAGAAGACACAAATAACTCACATTAGAAACCACACGGGAGATGTCACAATAAAATTAAACAAAATCAAAAGGATAATAACAGAATAATATGAGGAGTTGCACTCCAACAAATTTGAAAACTTAGAAGAGAAAGATGCATTTTTAGAAAAAACATGACCTACCAAAACTTACACAGAGTGAAGTAAAAAACTTGAACAGACACATAACAAAAGAAGAAATTGATCAGGTCATCAAAAAACTCCCAACCAAAACACAAGTCTTTGCCTAGATGGGTTCACTGGTGAGTTCTACCAAACATTCAGGGAAGAGCTGTCACCAATTCTACTTAAATTATTCCAGAATATAGAAGAGGACGGAAAACTTTCTAATACTTTTTATGAAGCAAGTATAACCGTCATCCCCAAACCAGGGAAGGACATCACTAAGAAAGAAAACTATGGACCAATATCCCTCATGAACATAGACACAAAAATTCTCAACAAAATCCTAGCCAACAGAATACAGGAGCACATAAAAAATAATAATACATCACGACCAAGTGGATTTCATAAATGGGATGCAAGGATGGTTCACTATTAGAAAAACAATCAATGTAATCCACCACATAAATAAGAAAAATGAAAAGAACCACATGATCCTATCAATTGATGCAGAAAAGGCATTTGACAAAATCCAACATCCATTCCTGATAAAAATACTCAACAAAGTAGAACTTGAAGGGAAATTCCTCAACATAATCAAGAGCATTTATACAAAACCAACAGCCTACATCACTCTCAGTGGAGAGAAACTGAAAACATTCCCTCTGTGAATGGGAACCAGACAAGGATGCCCTTTATCACCACTCATTTTCCATATTGTTTTGGAAGTATTAGTCAGAGCTATACGGCAACATAGGGAAATTAAAGGCATCCAAATTGGCAAAGAGGAATGAAAGTCTCTCTATTTGCAGATAATATGATCCTATACATAGAAAACCCAAAGACACAGAAACAAAAAGCTACTAGACTTCATTGGAAGATTCAGCAAAGTGTCAGGGTATAAGATCAACTTCCAAAAATCAGTTGGATTCTCTACAACAACAATGACAGTGCTGAAACAAGACATTCGGAAAGAAATACCATTTACAACAACTGCCCAAAGGATGAAGTATTTAGGAATAAACAGAGAAACAAAGGACTTATACAAAGAGAATTACAAAACACTACTACAAGAACCACCACTCATCTGTCAGTTTGTCGTACTGTGGTGGCTTGTGAGTTGCTGTGATTCTGAGAGCAATACCACCGGTATTTGAATACCAGCAGGGTCACCCATGGTGGACAGGTTTCACATGAGGTTCCAGACAAAGATAGACTAGGAAGAAGGAGTGACATAATACTTATGAATTTTTATTCACTGAAAATCTTATGAATAGGAGAGAAACACTGTCAGACATAGTGCCTCCTCAAAGTAGAGTTTACGATAATTACGTGAATGAGTAAAGCCCATGGGAGAAAAGCCTGTGGGACCTTCATTTGCTGATGGGGCACAACTCAAATGAAGAGAAACAGCTGTAAACATCCACTGAAAATCGGAACATGGAATGTACAAAGTATGAATCTGGGAAAACTGGAAGTTATCAAAAATGAAATGGAATGCATACACATCTAAATCTTAGATTAGTGAACTGAAATGGACTGGTATTGGCCATTTTGAATCTGATGACCACATGCTTTACTATGCTGGAAATGACAAATTGAAGAGGAATGGTGCTGCATTCATTGTCATAAAGAACATATCCAGATCAGTCATGAGGTACAACACTGTCTGTGATAGGATAATATCTATGAGCCTATAGGAAAGCCCAGTTAATACCACTATTACTCAAATTTTTGCACCAACCACTAAAGCCAGTGAGGATGAAATAGAAGAATTCTACAAACTTGTTCAATCTGAAATCGATCAAACATGCAATCAAGATGTATTGATCATTACTGGTGATTGGAATGCAAAGGTTGGGAGCAAAGAGGAAGGATCTTTGTTGGATCCAAAGTAGTTGGAAAATATGGCTTTGGTGATAGAAATGATGCTGGAGAATGCATGATAGAATTCTGCAAAACCAATGATTTCTTCATTTCAAATACCTTCTTTAGACAGTATAAGAGACGACTACACACATGGACCTCAAGAGATGGAATACATAGAAATCAAATTGACTACATCTGCGGAAAGAGACAATGGAAGAGCTCCAAATCATCAGTCAGAACAAGGCGAGGGGCAGACTGAGGAACAGACCATC
>NW_006408776.1:2543857-2545223 GCF_000296735.1 Chrysochloris asiatica
GGAGGTCAGAGAAAAAGAGGAAGACCCCCAATGAGGTGGATTGGCCAAATGGCAGCATTGGTGGACTCAAGCGTGGCAACAGGATCAGGCAGTGTTTATTTATGCTGTGCATAAGGTCACTATGAGTTGGTACCTACTCGATGGCACCTAACAACAACTACAAGAAACCAAAAGAGACTTAAAGAAATGGAAGAAAATACCATTTTCCTGGATAGGAAGACTCAACATTGTTTAAATGTCAGTACTGCCCAAAGCAATTTACACATACAATGCAACCGAATCCAGATTCCAACAACACTCTTTAAAGAGATGGAAAAGACAATTACAAACTTTATATGAAAAGGAAGGAGACCCAGGATAAAAACAAAGCACTGCTTAAGAAGAAGAACAAGGTTGGAGGCCTCTCATTCCCTGATTTCAAAATTTACTACATGGCGACAGGGGTCAAAACAGCCTGGTACTGGTACAATGATAGATACATTGATCAATGGAACAAAATTGAGACTCTAGAAATTAACCCGTCCACATACAGCCAACTGATTTTTGACAAAGTGCCTAGGTATATTGCAAGGGGAGGAGATTGTCTCTTTAACAGATGGTGCTGGCAGAACTGGAAAGCGATATGCAAAAGATTGAAACAAGACCTTTAGCTCACGCCCTATACAGAAACCGACTCAGAATGGGATTAAAGTCCTAAATGTGATTCCAAAATTATGAAAGTCATCAATGAAAAAATAGGTACAAACGTGAGGGCTCTAATTCAGGTTATAAGCAGATTACCAAACATTTTGAAAAGTACACAAACAAGAGTAGACAAAATAGATGATTGGGACGTACTGAAAATTAAAAACTTATGTGCATCAAATGACTTCCCCAAAAGAGTAAAAAGGGAACCCACAGAATGGGAAAAAATCTTCTGCAATGACACATCAGACAAGGGACTCATTTCTAAAATACATAGGAAATTACAACACCTCTACAAGAAAAAGACAAATAACCCAATTAAAAAGTAGGCACAGGATATGAACAGACACTTCACCAAGAAAGAGATCTAGGCAGACAACAAACATATGAAGAAATGTTCACGATCACTAGCCATCAGAGAGATGCTCATCAAAACAACAATGAGATATCATCTCAAACATGCGATAACAGCAAAGATCAAAAAAAGTAGAGGACAATAAATGCTGGCAAGGATGTGGAGAGACTGGGACACTCCTGCATTGCTGGTGGGATTGCAAAATGGTCCAACCTTGCTGGGAAGCAATATGTCACTTTCCAAAAAGGAGGTTGGAAATAGAAATATCTTAAGATCCAGCAATTCCTCTATTTGGTATTTACCCATAAGAAATACAAGTCATAACAC
>NW_006408776.1:2547198-2555885 GCF_000296735.1 Chrysochloris asiatica
TTCTAACTCTAAATCTTTGCATATTTTATTATAGTATTTGGCTTTATCTTCTCGAGCTGATCTTTGAAATTTTCTGTTCAGCTCTTGGACCTCTTCAATTTTTCCATTTGCTTTAGCTTCTCTGTGCTGGAGAGCAAGTTTCAGAGTCTCCTCTGACATCCATTTTGACCTTTTCCTTCTTTCTTGTCTTCTTAATTACTTTTGCTCTCTTTATGTATGATGTTCTTGATGACATTATGCTGAGTGAAATTAGTCAGTCACAAAAGTAGAAATACTACATAGGACCATTATTGTAAAAGACTAAGGAAAAGAATCCACACTAAAAGGGGGTGGGGGAAATATATATATATTTGCTGATCATCAGGATGTATGGGATGAGACAAGGGAGGGAGGGAGGGGAAGATAGAGCACAGGGTAGGGAATAGACACAGGTTAGCTTGGGTGTGGGGGAGGGGGTGTGGAAGGGACAATACCAGGAAGCAGGAGGGGAATGGAAGAACAAGGCTGATGGGAGATCAGTTAAGCAAGTTCGCATGGGCTAAGTGGAACAGAGGTAAATGATGAAGCATGTACAACCTTGGAACAATAGGGCTCCGGGATACAGGGATTGAGGCACAGTCTGAAGGGGTAAAAGAGGGGAATAGTGTTAAGATGCTTGGCTGTCTTTTGAATCATGATTTCCCTTGCCTACCATTGTAAAATACACTTGAGGTGGGGCGAAAGGAATAGCCAGAATCATCACTACAGAACGCTTGTTAAGTCTGTCTTCAGCCTATAACTGATTGGAATACCTTAAAGGGGACTACAAGTTGCCCAGTGAAAGAGGCTTCCTGTGGAGCCTTTACATTGCACAAGACCATAGGTGGACTCCAGAACCCCATCCAGAACTGACTGAGGTAGGAAATTTCCACTGGAAAGAATGAGTAAACCAGCCTGGAGTGGCTAGAAGAACAGAAGATACTTCATGAAAGAAAGACCAGCAGGAAAAATCTGAAACATTAATGGCAGTCTGATTGATTACTACAAGAACAAGTAAGCTGTTTGCCCAGGATCCATCAAGGCAAGTAGTCGGGACCCCTTAGAGAAAACCCCCTGCTAAGACTGAGACTCAAGGGGAATACATGAGCAGGCATGTGGTCTGAATGGTGACTACATTGGTCACCGATAAGGGAAGAGGGGAAAAAACAGTAATGAAGTTGTGAGTTAAGCCCTACCACATTCAATAGACCCCCATGAACCCTAGTGGAGACTTGGATGGCCAGCAGTACAGCAAGACCTGGGGACTCCTGGGCCCAGAGGCAGTGACATGGCCACAGAGGACTAGAGTAGAGAATGAAGCATCCAGCTGATATGAAGTGAGGGGAGAGGCACAAGAACACCCATACTTGCAGACAGTACTCACTTGACCTAGCTTCGATGGCTAGATGATAATAACTCAATTAGAAGAAGAAAGAAGAGGGGGGAAAAGAAAGAGTAACCTGCTACAATTTGATGAACTTTACCTATACTTATGGACATAGTAGCTCACAAAAGGGAACAAATCTTTACAGCAAGGATCACGCCCACCCTCTAGGTACGCAGGGTTGACAGGGATGGGCAACATAGACATTGGCTACCCAAAATGGGGGGCCTATAAAGACAAGAAGTGACTGGCTTACAAGCTTTCAAGAGGGAGCCTAGTTCCAGATGGGGCAGGGGAAAGTAGAATCACCACTGAATGATTTCCAATCCGTGGGACCGGGTTGGCAAAAGGAAATGGGGATAAGACTCCTGTGGTACAATAGTGAATAATTTCCATCAGGTTTGACTGTGAGGCTAGGAAATACAGAGGTAGATGTTTTTGACAAAAGGAGGAGAGTGATTGATTTTGCAGCCCAGAAGCGGAGGTCCCTGGTACCATCAAATTAGAAGAACAAGAACGGAGAGCGAGACCCTACCCAGAGAGGCAGTGATGCCAGGGATGGAGACAGAGAAGAGGATGTGGACAGATTGAGAGGCTGGGGACACTGGACTCAGGCAGGGAGAATGGCTGTGTGCTGGTAGCCGGTGGGTGGGGGGAGTGGGCCTGTGTGATGTACCCTTTGGGGTTATATGATGATGCATGGAGGGAACTGTAATCATTGCAATGAAACGAAATATGATAGGATGAGTGTAAAGCTGATGTTCTCCCATGTAAACCTCACAATAAAAACTTTAAAAAATCACACAAAAAATACTGAGAAACAAAATCAGTGTTGGAAATCTGGTGTCTGAAATGAGATGTACCTAGGTTGAATACATTAAACAATTCTCACAAAATTCATTCTGCTAAATATATGTGTATTTGATTCAAACATATTAACTAGTCTGTAGTTTGGTATTGGTATAAAAAACAGATTATTTTTCATAACAAGAGTTTTTCTGGGCCTCATGAGTGTATGAATACAAATGATGTCATCTGGTAATTGCCCAAGTTTTACTGGCCAATTCTGAGATGGAGATTAGTATGCAGGACACTTATGAATCCAGTTTCCTCCACTACCTTCCAGAATGTTCTTTGGATCCATATGGTGTAAGGGAAGGGGAAAGTAAGATTAGCTACAGTCCCAGAGAAAGCAGCAGCCAGGCCTGAGATAGCCTTGTAGAGTTGTTCCACATTAGAATAAGAAGATCGGGCCTTTATACTTTCATACTGATCAGTTATTCAGTGCAGATTGTGCCTGGAAACACATAGGCAGTTTTCTTTAGATGAGCAAACCCCAAAGAGGTTACAAATTGAGGCTCATGCTCTCCGTAGCTGGGAGAATAAGATCTTCATTCCTGGAGAGGAAGCTTCCTAAACAGAAACCTGGACAGTGTATTGCAGCATCCATGATCGTCCACCCCTTGCAGCAATTGGATCTACTTCTTCATATAGGTTCTGGGAACAACTCCTCCAAGAAATCACGTCAGTAGGCCTCTTTTCCTAGTGAGAATTTAGAAAAAGAAGGTTAGTAGGACAAATTACAGACCTAGACACTATAGCTCGTTTTAGGGTCACAACAACTAATACTCTTTATCTCCCTCCTCATAATTTTTTTTTGTCTAAAGAACATAATTGTGAGACTGGTTTTTATTTCACATTGACATGAATTCTGTTCAGAAAACTTACGGGAACAAAGCATATGCCTTCGACCTAAATGCAGCTTACAATCTCTGTTGTGCTCTCTCCCCATCATTTTAATTTTCTGGTGACATGCTAAGCTATAATATGTACATTCTGTACTTATATTGGTAAAGAATTAACAAGCAATTTACTAAGAAAAATATTATAATACATAGAGTAAGAAAATGTTTAGTTTTATACCTGTCAAAAGTGGCTTAAAAATAACTTTAAATGTTAATAGCTGCTTCTAAAAGGTTTCAGTTAATATTTAAGTAAAGGGCTGAAATTCACCTTCATAAAGATTTCTAAAGCAAGGAAATAAGTGACTTTAGCTCATAGGAAAAAACAGCATGGGTCTTATAAAATAATACCAACTTGAATAAAATTGTATGGTTTCTAAAGCACTAGTTTTGTAACTAATCTCTCAATTGTCTTATCATTTAAGCTATGCATGTGAACACATGAGTATCAATAATTCACAAGTCAAACTGAAAAACAAATCTTTATTGCCTAGAAATTATATATATAATCCCCCACAAAAGATGCTATTCTCTCATTTCCCCATCCTCTTCCTCTCCTTCAACACCTCTGATATAAAGGACATTATTGAACCTTATTAAAACTTCACCCAGATGTCCAGACAAGGCCCCACCTATGTATTCTTCTGTATTTACAAGCTGCATGTTCAGATAGCCACCTACAGACACCAGGCAGCCTTTGTACTCCATTCCCCACTTAAATTCCACAATCACTGGCTTTCCTGTTAATCCGTTCAGGAAAGGTTTGGGATTGAGTGGTAAACTCAATCACGACTACCGTCGAAGGGTGCAGGCTCCTCACCACTGACCCAGCTGTAGCTCCTAACTGAAGTTGCTGTTCTAGGCCCCGAGTAGTCGCACAGCATGAGTCCCTCCTCTATTTTCCATTATCAATTCCTCCTCACTCTCAGCAAGTGCCTGTGCTGATCTGTGGGGATTTCCTGAGAGTGAGAGTGGGCTCTCATTCCTAAAGGGTTCAATCCCCCGGTCCTTTGGTCTTTTCAGGGTGGGGTAGCTAGCTGCCTTTGTCCATTTAAAATTTGAGAAGGGAGTTGTTGTTATTAGCTATTATTATTATTAGCTATCAGTCAGCCCCTGGCTCAAGGCAATCCCATCACAATGGGATTGGATCCTTGTAATTCATAGGGTTTTCTTTTCATTGGCTGATTTTTAGAAGTAGATCTCCAGGTGTTTCCTCTTAGTCCATCTTAGTTCTTCTTAGTCCTTCTTAGTCCATCTTAGAAAGCTCCACATGTTCAGCATCACAGAAAGCCTCCACCGATAGGCCATTGGGGACTGTGTTTAAAGAGCATTGGCTGGGAATCCAACCAGGTCTTCTGCTAGACTCCTACCACTGAAACACTACTGCCCTCACAGACGGAAGTATCAAGAGATACTTAATTAGATCATCTGAGTTCCACATGTATTCCTGCCTTCCTCATTGTATGACAGTAACCCTCTTTCTGATGATGATCACGTTCAAGCATCCCTTTCATGATGGTGACTCCTTTCCTTGCCTGCCAGTCCACTGGCACAAAGATCAGAAGTGCCCAAGCAGTAGCCAAAGTTATAGTTCAATATGGCTGTTGCTATGTTCCCTGGAGGAAGGGGACCTCTTTAGGAAATGTGTCCCCTTTGAGAATGAGGACCTCAAAAGCCCGTGGTTCAGTGTTACAGGAATAGGAAGCCCAAAATCTTCATGTGGAATTGATTAGATCACTTCTTTCATGGCTTGGTTTCTGGGCTCTATTCTACCATTGCGAACACAGCCCCAAATGAGAAGCTTTGGTTTAAGTTGTATGTTGTTGTTAAGAGCCATCGAATTGGTTCTGACCCAGAGCAGCCCTTTATAAGATTTCTGAGGAGCAGCTGGTGGGTTTGAACTACCGGCCTTGGGGTTAACAGTCAAGTGCTTATCCTTCAGTGCCACACCAGAATCCCTAATATGTATATTACCTTCTACAGAATGGACTTCATTCTCGTGAAATAACGCCTTTGAAATAGCATAACGCTACACCTCAACAGGCCATTCGATGCCACTGCTCTGTCTGTCTGGTAGCTTCCAGGTGGTACAGTAGGGGCTAGAACCAGTGGAGTCAGCGGCCACGTGTCCACTCCATCTCCTTCACTGAAAGTGGGTTTCTTGATCTGGTGTAGTGTTACATAGGACCCCATAACAGTGGGTTTAACACTGAGCCCTTGAATTGTGGTGTAAACTGAGGACCCATGGAGAAGAAATAACCCACAATATGTGTCTATGCTGGTTAAAATAAATTTCTGTCCCTTCCAGGGTGGAATGTGTCCAATGGAATCAATTTGCCATAAGTGTCTGGTTAGTCTCCATGGGGATGGTGCTATATCAGGGAAGAACTCAGTATACATCTCTGCTGCTGGAATATTAGACACTGGGTATGACACTAGTTAAAGCAGCCTTGGAAAGTGGGAGCCCATGAATGGCCTGCCCACCTCCCACTGCCACCATGGTTATGTTTTTCATGGGTCTACTGTGCCAACACTGGAGTTGTTGTTGTTGTTATTGTAAAATGCTGTCAAGTCGGTTCCAACTCCCAGTGACCCTGTATAGGGTTTCTGAGGAGCAGCTGGTGGGTTTGAACTACCAACCTGTGGCTTGCCATCTAGTGCTAATCTACAGCGCTAACACTGGTGTGGGTGATGATAAAGACTGTCTGCTATCAATGGATTGAGTCATTCTGTCTACCTACTTGATTAGAGCCTCTCTCTCTTGTAAGTATATTTACACTTATTTAGAGCCGTTCATATGTCTTTAAACCTCTTTGTTGTCGACCTTCCAATCTTTCTCCTTCTAGAGCCTTGCCTAGCCAGTCCAGGTAGCAGGGATTTGTTACGATTGTCCTTGAGTCTATCTATTCTAACCTCCAGCTACTTTTCTTCCAGCACAAAGTGAATGACTAGGGACTCACCTGAGGTTCTGTCCTTGGGAAGAATTTTCACTTGCCATGGTCTTTCAAGGCCACTCTGTAGTGCAGTCACCATCCGTGACCAGCACACACCACCAAAAAAGAGCTGACCCTTCCATTAACTGAGCATCACCTCCTTCCTCTTCAGTCAGATGACCATAAAGGATCATATGATGTTGTGACCATAGGTGAGCTGATGCAGTGATGATGGATGGATAACACAGAGCTCTGTGTTTTTGTGAGACTGGATCCCCTCTGGTCTTGCTTGTGCTTAATCAGTACATTATTCCTTGGCCTATCCAATGATAGGATTTGGTGGTTCTGAGAGAATCCAGCTCATGCTTTGATCATGTGGTCACTTGGTATCCCATGGTTACAGGCTCTATCTCTGTCCACCCAGGTAACATACCAGAGGAGGCGCAATAGAAACAGCAGCAGCAGCAGAACCAAGAACCAGAGCATGAGACAGAGCAGTAGGCTTCTCAGCCCATGGAGCAAGTCAAGCTTAATGAATGACTTTGGGCAGGAAGTTTGCTTGTAGAGTGGGGTGCCTCCAGTCACTTAATGGGGGGTTAGGGTTGCTGACCCACAGAGCTACAGCCAAGCACCTTCAGGCTGAGGTTTATGGTGGAGTGTTATATCCTGTGGGCATTTATCAGCAGTTTGACTAGAACAACTGTGCCCTGAGCATTTCTGATCCTAAATTGTAACCGGTTAACTTCTCTAATAAATCCCATAACCGTGATTGGTGTCTGAGCTCTGTGTGACCTTTGCAATTGTTACTGAACCCAGATGAGAAGTAGAAAGTGTCATGGGAAGGATGGTTAGTGCCATAGTTTTGCAGGGACACAATTCAATTGTAGATCACCGACTGAGGACATCATTGTCTCTTGCTTGCAAATCAAACCCTGGAAGAATCCATCACCCTGGGCTTCCTGCCAAGGGTGCTACACTGTGAGGGCACTGTTTTCTACAGGATCAGAGACGAATGACCCAGGCCCAAGATAGAGTCTGTGTTGCTCCCAACCTAGTTCCTTCCACACACCATGGAAAGAGTTGTCTTTCTCCTTAGCTTTTCGTCAGGACCCTTATACAATAAAAATCAGCACCACTCAGGCCAGTTTTGCAAATCAGCCAGTTTTGAGAACATATTTGATTACTAGTTTAAGTTCAAGTTGAGATTCTCTCTTGATTATTTTGAACTGATTTTCTGTTACTTCATTTCAATTTTTATTACTGTTAACAGAAGTTCCATGATTATCCTTTTAAACTTTGTACATTCCCTACACATGCCAAATTCTGATACGCTAGCTGATTCTTCAGAGAAATCCAACCAATCATCTTTGTTGGAGTTTTTATCTTCCCCACCTATTCCCCACCTCTTGAATATAAAAAGGTCATGAAATAGCAGACAGAGGAGCGACTGAGGGCGGCGCTTCCCAGACCAGGCAGCTCAGGTAGGGCTCTAGGGAAAAGGGGCGGAATCGCGCATAGAAAACCTCTGTCTAGCAGACAGACAGCCTTTGAACAAACATAAGATCTTATATTCCAACATTCTGAACTCATTTTTTAAAAAGATCAAATTGCTGAGGAATTACAGGCATTTTAAGCTTTTGCCTGCCTGCACGTGACTCCCGCTTCCGCGCCCGCACCAGTGAGTGCCTCTACTCCCTGCAGACCTTGGAATGCAGAGCTAGAGCAACCCCACTTAGAAGGCTGCATTTCCAGAGAAAAGGAAGCATAAACTAACAAAGCCAAACAAATAGAGACAGATATCGGTGCAGATATCAGGAAATTCAGGGTACCCACGGTACAGAGAGACTGAGAGAGGCATTTTTTACGTCATTAGATATGGACAATACCTCCCTACAGCCACTAACCCTAGCCCTCTACTGCCCCGGCCTAAACCAGCCCTCTGCCAAGCCACCGAAGTTCAGGAATGCCCAAGGCACAGGCCCACCCACTGAGGCCAAGGCCCTCCCAAGGCCCAGACACTCCCACTGAGGCCAAGGCCTGCCCTGAGGCCCAACCCGCCCACAGACTGGTCACAAAGGCCCAGGCCAAACCAAGGCCAAAATTGCCTACCTGCGACCACCGCATAGCCAGGTCGCTGAGGGCCAGGGTCCCTGAGGCCCAATCCACCACATAGCCTGGTCGCCAAGGCCCAGTACCCCGAGGCCCAACCCGCCCACTGAGGCCCAAGCCACCCGATGCCCAGCTGCTGATACCCAGGCCCCCGGAGGCCCAAACCGCCCGCCTGAGGCCCAAACCACCCTCTCGAGGCCCAACCCTCCTGCAGCCCGGTCGCTGACGCCAAGGCCCTGAGAGGCCCAAACCGTCTGCCCTAGGCTCAACCCACCAGCCCAAGGCCCAAACGGCCCACCGCCGAGGCCAAGGTCCAACTGAGGCCTCAAAAAAGTTACTCTGAGTTAAGCAATAAGGAGTGTGAAAAGGAAGACCACAACCTGATCACACCTTCCTGGAGGTAATCAGAAAACATAAAAAATTACCAAAACACATACTTAATTAATTACTAGGGCCACAGATAAACATTAAACATGTCAAAGAAGCAAAAGCAGATGACCA
>NW_006408776.1:2563247-2574408 GCF_000296735.1 Chrysochloris asiatica
GTTTTATAGCAAGGAGGGGAGTGATTAACTTTTCAGTCTAGGAGCGGAGGTCCCTAGGACCATCAAGGGAGAAGAGCAGAGTGTGAGACCCTACCCAGAGACGCAGTGATATCTGAAATGGAGCCAGAGACGATGACGTGGAGCAATGGAGCAGCTGCAGACTTTAGATCCAGAGAGGGAGAACGACAGTGTGCTGAAGACCTGGGGGGGTACGGGGGAAGAATTGCATGGAGGGGATTGTAACCATGGCAATGAGACGATATACGACAGAATGAATGTAAAACTAATGTCCTCCCATGTAAACTATCACATAATTCACAATAAAACATTAAAAAAAAATAGCAGACAGATATGAACTCAGAAGCTTGCTAGTGACGAAAAAATTGAATAATATTCTCCAAATGAAAACAATACATTTTTTTTGCACTGATTTTTAATTTTTTTTTTAAACAAATTTCCTAGTCATAAATAATCTGGTCACCTGGCAAGAGTATAATTTGTGACTTTATGGCATTTGGACCATAAGATTTCTTAAAGGCTATTTCACACTGATCTTTGCTTATTTATACCCCTTGAATCCCTAGAGTATAATGAAAAACAAATTAAAACAAAAAAGGAGGAATTTAAGAAACAAGGGTTGAAAAATTAAATAGAGCCAGGATAAAGTTAGTGTACTCAAAGCACATGGTTGAAGTTCCAGCTGTAAACTGTAAATTTCATTCTGGGTTCCATTGTTGCTAAAGCAAAGAGAGTAAATAAATGAAGCCCTAGCGTTCCCCATGCCCAAAGCAAGGTGTTTTGCTGTTTTTGTTAAGTGCTGTTGAGTCAATTCCAACCCCTAGCAAACCTGTATAGGTTCCAAGGAGCAGCTGGTGGATTTGAAGCACTGACCTTGCGGTTCAAACCGACTTTGTGGTCAGTGCTGATCCTACAGCGCCACACCAGGACTCCAAAGCAAGGTGTCAGTAACCACACAAACTGCCTCATAAACATAAGAATCAGATGAAGAGTCACACAGTGGAAAGAACATTGACTTGTTTTGCTTCTGGACAGCTAACTGAAATGAGGGAGTGTGAAGATAGCTGAACTATAATTTCATTTGGTAAAAATAACGTCATATATTACAACTTAGCCCAGAATGCCAGAGGCAGCAGACCCAGGGACAAAGAAATGAGAACAAGTATTTAACTAGGGAGCATAATCCAGGAGGTAGGAGTTAAGCACAAGAAGAATGAGCTACAGACGGATTAAAAAAATAACAATAAAAAGATGAGTTATATGTTAGCCACAGCTCCAGGCAACTGGTTACTAGTTCATGCTTAGGGAGTTAGTCAAATGAAAGACATCTTAGGCTGGTCCATCTGTGGGGAAGAAAGGGAAGCATTCATCCATCAGCTTTTATTCTCCGTTGGTCAAAGGTTTGTCCCTCAAATTTATTTCCTTGCACTTACAGATGGGCAGTGTATGGGCCCCATGGATCTCAGGAGCCCAGGTGCCGATAGCCTAGGTGGAGCCATGGGCTGTCAGGCTGCATCTGCAGGAAGCTGCACGGAGCCCACATCAGGCACTGCAATAAGGAAAACGTGACGTCAAAGGCACTGGGGCAGTTCACAGAGGCGCCCAATCCATACTCCCGGCCTAAAACTCAATCTTGCTTTAAAAGCATCACCTTAGAGAGAATCTTTGGGTCTTTAGCAAATCCATAAACAATGGCCGCCTATTGGAGTTAAGTCCTGTTGTGACACTGTGGGTTATTGTGCTGGACTGCAAAGTCGGTCAGTGGTTCAAGGTTACCAGTCACTCCTCAGAAACCCTATACGGGGTCACTATGGGTCAGAACCGACTTTCTGGCACTTATGAACAACAACAACAACAAGAGTTAAGTAATGTGAGGATCCATGTGTCAAGCACCATTCTGAACATGAAGACTCCATCCATAAATAGAAAAAACACTTGAAAATTGTCCTTTGTGTCCTGTTTCAAAGGAAATCTTGGATGGTGCAAAATGGTTAAGTGCTTTACTATTATTAAACAAACGGTGGTGTGAACCCATTCAGAGGTGCCTCAGTCGAAAGACCTGGAGATCTGCTTCCTAAAAGATCACAGTCTTGAAAACCCTGTGGAGCAGTGCCACACTGCACACACGGGACTGCCATGAGTTGGAAGCAACTCAATGACAGCTAATACACAGTATGAAGTATGTAAGAAACTTTCCTGAGCTCATCAGAGATTTAATCCAAAAACATGGGTTTTGCTTGCTTGCTTGGTTGTTTTTTATAGGTATCCCTTTCTTAAGGGAGAATATTGAAAGTACCACGGACTGCCAAAAGAACAAATAGATCTGTGTTAGAAGAAGTACAGCCAGAGTTCTCCTTGGAAGCCAGGATGGCCAAAATTCATCTTTCATATTTTTGTCATATAGTCAGGAGGGACCAGTCAGTGGGGAAGGATCTCATGTTTGGTAAAGTGGTGGTGGTGGTGGTTGTGTGCTGTGGAGTCGGTTCCGACTCATAGCGACCCTGTACAGGGTTTCTGAGGCTGTAAATCATTACAGGAGCAGAAAGCAGAGGTTCGGAAAAAAAAGGAAGACCCCCCCCAAGGAGATGGACTGGTTCAAATGTAATAACGATTGTGAGGTTGGCCCAGGATCAAGCAGTGTTTTGTTCTGTTGTTAGTAGGGTTGCTATGAGTCAGTACTGACTCAATGGCACCTAACAACAGCAACAAATCCCTTTCCTAAAGTTCACTTTATGCCATTTCTCTTCTATGAAAGAACAGTGTTAGTACCAGGGAGCTCAGTGCCTCTGTATTTATAAGCAATGGACTGTGAACCACAAGGTTGGCAACTCAAGCCCACCAGTCATTCTGCGAGAGAAAGATGAGGGTTCTACTCCCACCAAGATGTACAACCTCTGAAACCCCATACAGGGTTGTTATGAATCGGAATCGACTCTGCGGCACTTAACAACAACATTAATGCCTGTTTTCAATAACGGAGTGAAATTCAAAGAAGGTTTTTGTTTTTACAAAGATAAGCAAAACTTGAATTCAGCATTTGTATTGCAACGAGCCCTTAAATAGGCAGAACACACCTAGAGCAGCAAAAGTAGGTTCGCCAAGTTCCTTCTGGGGCAGCTGCACTCAGCATCTCCGCATCAAGCCACCATAGCTTTGAACTGCGTCTGTGAACACTGGATGTGAGTGTTACTTCAGCTTTTATGTGTGATTTGGTAGGTTTTTTTTTTTTTTGCATCTGTAAGTTTGTCATACTGTGGCGGCTTGCATCTTGCTGTGAGGCTGGTGTTTCAAATACCAGCAAGATCACCCATGGTGCATAGTTTTTAGTGGAACTTCCAAACTAAGACTAGACTAGGAAGAAGGAACAGACAGTCCACTTCTGAGGGATTAGCTCCTGCAAACCTTATGAATAGCAGTGAAACACTGCCTGACCAAGTGCTGGAAAATGAGCCCTTCAGGTTGGAAGGGTCTTAATGATGTGGATGGAGCAAAGTTTTGGGGACCTTCATTTACTGAAGGAGCATGACTGAAATGAGAAGAAATCGCTGCAAACATCCATTCATAATTGGAATGTGGAATGTACAAAGTATGAATCTAAGAAAACTAAAATTCATCAAAAATGAAATGGAATGCATAAAGATGGATATCTTAGGCATTAGTGAGCTGAAATGGACATCAGGAATTGGCCATGTCGAATCAGAAATCATATGATTTACCATGCCAGGAATGAGAAAATGAAGAGGAACAGCGCCACACACACCATTCAAAGGATTCCTGGTATGGCGCTGTAGGATAAGCACAGGACTGTGAACCACACAAGATTGGCAGTTCAAACCCACCAGCTGTTCCTTGGAAATCCTACAGAGGGTCACTATGAGTTGGAACTGACTCAATGGCACTTAAAAACAACAACAACATCCAAAAGAGCATTTCAAGATCTCTCTGAAATGCTGTCTGTGATAGGATAATATCTATATGCCTTCACGGAAGACCAGTTATTACCATCCGTTGCCGTTGTTAATTGCTGCTGAGTTGGTTGTGACTCATAGCGACCCTGATAAGGTTTCCAAAGTGCAGCTGGTGGGTTTAAACTGCTGCCTTTGTGGTTCACAGTCCTGTGCTTATCCTACACTGGCACACCAGGAGTCCTGTAAGATTCAAATCTACCAACCATCCATTAAAGCCTATGATGAAACTAAAGAATTCTACCAAATTCTTCTGTCTGAAATTGATCAAATATGCAATAAAGATGCGTTAATAACCACTGGCAATTAAAATAAGAAAGTTCAAATTAAACAGAAGGAATCAGTGGTTGGAAAATATGACCTTGGTAATAGAAATGACGCTGAAGATCATATGATAGACTTTTGCAAGATCAATGACATCTTCATTGTAAAAACATCTTTTTCAGTAACGTAAATAGTAACTGTAAATACAGCATCAGGATTGTAGGAAGGTTCATTAACAATCTGTGATATGTAGATGATACACCTTTTCTTTCTGAATGCAAAGAGGAGTTGAAGCACTTGCTATGAAGATCCAAGGCTACAGCCTTCAGTGTGGAATACATCTCAATGTTAAGAAAACAAAAATCTTCACAAGCGGATCAATAAGCAACATCCTGATAAATGGAGAGAAGACTGAAGTCAAAGATTTCATTTTACTTAGATCCACAATCAATGCTCATGGAAGCAGCAGTCAAGAAATCAAACAATGTATTGCACTGAGCAAATCTGTAAAAGTCCTCGTTAAAATATTAATGAGCAAACGTATTAATTTTAGGACTAAGGTGCGCTTGACTCAAACCATGGCATTTCCAGTTGTCTTCTATGCATGTGAAAGCTGGACGATGAAAAGGAAGACTGTAGAAGAATCAATGCATTTGAATTATAGTGTTGGAGAAGAAAATTGGAAGTCCCATGGACTGCCAGAGCAAACAAAGCTGTCTCGGAAGATGTACAGCTAGAATGCTCCTAAGAAATAAAGATGACAAGATTTCATCTCATGTACTTTGGACATGTTATCAGGAAGGATCAGTTCCTGGAAAAGGACATCATGGTTGGTAATATACAAGGGTCAGTGAAAAACAGGAAGGCCCTCAATGAGATGGACAGACTCGGTGGCAACAGCAATGGACTCAAACAAAACAATTGTGAGGATGGGGCAGGATCGGGCAGTGTTTCGTTCTGTTGTGCATAAGGTCACTGTGAGTCAGAGACAACTTGATGGCACCTAACGACAACAAATTAAGGTCATTGCTTCTTGGCTTTAAGGAATTTCTGTTTACTAAAGGTTTCATAGGAACACTCTATTTTTGGACTGTCGGGAAAACCTGTACTCCAAACAGCTCATGTTTTACCTGGACAAGAAAGTTTGAAGGATCAAATGGTACATTTTGTAGACAGGGTAAGAAACCATTTCTGCATTCATTTTCAGAGCCTCTTTGAATTTCCTGCCAACTTCAAGATTGGTGGTTGAAACCCAACAGCAGTTCAGCAGGAGAAAGACAAAACTATCTGCTCCCATAAACGTTTACAGTCTCAGAAACCCTAAGAGGCAGAGCTACTTTGTCCATAGAGTCCCTATGAGTCTTAACAACTCAGTGGTAGTGATTTTGTCTTATTTTGTTTTCGATTTCCAGCAGCAGCTTTCTCTTAATTGGGCTAGTTTAGGTGCAATTTTAAAACAATGTGTATTTTCACACCATGCTGTCACACAAAGACTCTGAAAATTCACTTGAGGACCCGGTATTTAGTCATTTGTGGTAAAACTAAGGAAAAACTATAAAGGTACTGGAGACCTGGTGTGGTGCTGGGAAATCAAGCACTGGACCGAAAGGTTGGTTTGAACAATGTCAGCAGTTCAAACTCACCAGCCACTCCTTGGAAACCCTACAGGGTCACTATGAGTCAGAACCAACTTGATGGTATTTAACAACAACAATGTACTATCCTATCTACTTTTTCATTTTAAATAGGTTTCTATTGTTTAAAATAATATGGTCTTTTGGATCATAACCCTATTGGGGAGGAACTTACCCCGGGTTGCTAAATCAGTACTGGAAAATTGATTGTAGGCAAAAATGTTTGAGTCTTGACTAGCCAGCTGTTTCACCATTCTTCTTTGACAATAAAGTATAATAAAAATCACAAGTTTATTTAGAGGGAGATCTCAGCAAATGCTGTAAAATAGAACGAGGCTTCAAAAAGTTCATGGAAGAAGTCCATTAGTTTCCAATTCCACTTTTCCATGAACTTTTTGAAGGCCCCCTCCTAATTGGAATCCTTCTGAATCGCTTTCCCCAAAAAGATATGTTGAAATCTTAATTCCTGCACCTGTGAATGTGACCTTGTTTGAGGAAACAGTCTTTCTTTGAAAATATTATCCGTTAACAAGGTCATATAGGAGTCGGATGGCTCCTAATCATCTATGACTGGTGTTTTATAAAAGAAGAGACCAGAACAGAAACTGTAACACAGGAGGGAGCGGGCAGGTGAAGACTTACCTACAAACAGCAAAAGCACTCCGAGGATTTCCAGCATTAAATCCATCTCCCTCCTCAACAAAAAGCGGTTGGAAGCTCCATAGCTAGACAAGCAATGGAGTAGGTACAGAATGAACTCAAAAAGTAGCAGACAGAGCAAACTCCTCTCTCAGTCTGGATGGTGCCTGCTTTGGACTGAAATATGTTCTTAGAGGTCCACCTAGGCTAGAAGAATTTCAGGACATTCTATCTAATTGTCTATGAGTAAGATGAGGTTGGAGTCCTGGTGTGGTGCTGTAGGATAAGCACTGGACCTCAAGGTTGGTTTGAATTGCAAGGTTGGCGGTTCAAACTCACCAGCTGCTCCTTGGGAACCCTATACAGGATCACTTGACAACAACAACAATAAGGTTATATTAGAAAAAAGAGAAAGCTTGTGAACCATAGTTTTCCTACAATCCTCTATATTAATATTAGATTTCGTCTTTTAAATTACCCTAATGTTGTTATTGTTAGGAGCCATTGAGTTGATTCTGACTAGTAGTAACCCTATGCACAACAGAACAATACACTGCCTGGTTCTGCAACAATTGTTGTCATGTCTGAGTGCACTGTTGCTACCATTGTGACAATTCAATATCTTGTTGGGGATCTTCTTCTTTTTTGTTGACCTCCCATTTTCCAAGCATGATGTCCTTCTGTAGGGAATGATCCCTCCTGGTAATATGTCCAAAGTGTAGAGACATGAAGTTTCACCAGCCTGGCTTCTAAGGAGCATTCTGACTGTATTTCTTTCAAGATTTGTTTGTTCTTCTGGAAGTCCATGGCACTTTTAATATTCTTCTCCAGCACCATAATTCAAGTGCATCAATTCTTCTATGGTCTTTCTTAATCATCATCCAACCTAATTGCTGTTGTTGTTGTTAAGTGCCACTGAGTCGGTTCTGACCCATAGCAACCCTGTATAGGGTTTCCGAGGCTGTAAATCTTTACGGGAGCAGAAAGCCTCATCTATCTCTCGCAGAGCAGCTGGTAGTTTCGAACTGGTCTCCGCGAGGGTCGCAGCCCAATTTGTGACCACTATGCTACCACCTAATAGAGGTTAGCTGTTTAATCTTTCTACCATCTGTCACTTTACCATACAGTGGTGCCTTTTGTGTTACTGTGATGCTGTGGTGGATTATATTTTGCTGTGATGATATAAGCTTTGCCACCCAGTACTTAAAATACCAGCAGGGCTACCAATAGTAGACAGGTTTCCGTGGAGCTTTCAGAGTAAGATAGATCAGGAAGAAAGGTCTGGTAATCTGCTACTTCTCAAATTTACTCAATGAAAACCCATTGGATCACAATAAATTAGCATGCTATAGTGTGGGTAGATGGGCCATCTAGGCTGGGAGACTGCAACGCAACACTCACAACAAAGGACTCGAACAGGCCAATGATCATGAAGATGGCTAAGGGCTAGGCAACACTTTGTTGCATTGTCCACACCGTCTCCAGGCATCCAAACCAACTTGATGGCAGCAAACAACAACATTTGAATTATTAGCATTTAAATAAAATTTATCTGTCAATGTGAATTCTAGGTACAGGAAAGAACTTCTAAGATCGTAACAATGATACAAAAAAACAAAAACAAACCAACTGCGGTGAAGTCCCATAGGGTTTCCAATGCTGTAAATCTTTATAGAAGCAGACTGCCACATCTTTATTCCACAGAGCAGCTAGTAGGTTCAAACTGGTGGGTTCTAATCTCCATATTTGGGTTTGCAGCTGAGTGTTTAATCACTGCGCCACCTGCACACATTGGCAGCGAGTCAATTACAACACATAGTAATCCTGTATAGAGTTTTGAGACAGACTGTGTATCTTTATGGAAACAGAGAACTTCAGCTATTTCCCACCAGCGGCTTGTGGGTTTGAACTGTCGACCTGGTGATTAGCATCCAGCACCTACCCCACAGCACCACCCTGACTCCAAAAATATATCTTTGGAAAGGTTTGTCCCAGCAGCCCAGCCTTTCTTTCTATAATGAGATTTCCACAGCGCTTCAGGTCAGTACAACCCACACCTGGGCACGTGCGCTGGGTCATAAGCGAGCCCATTACACAGATCCACCAACCTTCCCAACCCCCACCCCTAGGTCACCTGAGGAGGCTCCCCTCTATCTACACACCCCCTACTTCTCTCTACCAGACTCAGGGGCTGTCCCTGGGAAAGGGGAAGCTGGAGCCGGATGACCATATTTGCTCTCCCGCATCCCCACCCCCATGCCCTGTAGCAAGAGGAGAGCGTCCAGCCAAGGGGCTCTGGTGAAATTAGAACCAGAGTTCTAAATTAAGGTGAGCAGATGTCCCTGTTTTGCTCAGGAGGCCTGGGTGGCCTGCTGCTCAGACAGCAATCTTTGATGCACTGACCTTCCTGGGCGGCTGTCAATCTCTCCAAGTGCAGATGGCCAGCCCTGAAACCCGGCCTGGCTCCTCTGCATTGGAAATGCAGGGCAGCGGGGAGTACTGGGCAGCTTGAGAGGAAAAAAGTCTGCGGGGGTGGGGGAGACCGATGGAAACAGGGGGCAGGAGAGAAAGGCCTTCTCAGCTGACAATGGCAGCCCCGTGGCGGGCCCCTCGGAGAACAATGACAGTCCCCTCGGGACCGGTGGTGGGCTGCACCGAGGCCAGCCCGCGCTCCAGCTGCCTCTTCAGAAACAAGGCAGTGCAAATGTGCACACTTGATTTTAAATCCTCTTAGGCGCTGCCCATGTGAACAAGGACAGGAGTGTCCTTACAATCCTTTACAATCGGAGGCCAGGGAGCCCTGTGCGCCTGGAAACGTCTGCACCACGCATGCAAATGGCTTCCATAACTTGGAGACTTGTCTGGTGGAAGCCACAGAAAGGAAGCCTTTATGTCCCTTGGGCGGTGTGCATAGCCAGCCATGTGCAACAAACACCCCTATCTAGCCTTAAATGCCACGCGGTGTCCTGAAACCATTTTAAGGGGTGTTTCCTCTGGAAGAGACTTCCCATTAAATGTTCTGAAAAGCCAGATGAGCAGCGCGAAGTCATTAGTCACTCAGGTATTTACACTGTTTTTCCTATTTCCTTTCTCTCTTGGCCTCTGTGGTCAGCAGTATAAAATTCCTAGGAACTCCCACCTAAACACCAGCTTCCTGTTTATGCTCTCAGCAACTTTAATGTCTAGCTGTTAAAAGCAGTTGACCAAAGCCTCTATGAAACAATCAGCAAAGGTCTACAGGTGAAGAGAAAAAGAAAAGAAAAGAAAAAAACAAAACCAAAAAAGCACACACAGGTCAAAGGTCTAGGTTCACTTCTAGTTGCTGATGTCAAAATCACAGGGGAAAACAGTGAAATTAAAGTGTAATTTAATGCCTAAGATCTTAGTTCCTTTGCATTTAGCTCTTGTGTCTGCGTGAACCCATAAAATGTGATACACTCATCTAAATTATGAAAAATGTCCTTTCTAGCAGTTCAAGGCCTTTATTTTTCAATATACTATGACATTCTTTTGTTACAGGAAGGTTTAAATCTGTACTTATTGCAACTATGCACTCATTCATGTATGTGCCTGACATCTCACCATAGTTGTTCTTCTCTAAGTCCCTGCACTAAACAGTTGTGTTTATGTAATCCCTTAAATTTCAGTATCCCTGACCTGGATAAGAATCCCAGAGGTCACCTGTCCAGCCCTTTTCTGATATAAAATTCACCCAACAACTCCAAGGGAGTCAATAGCTGTGTTCTGATTGAATCTCAAGGTCGACAGTTCAAACCCAGCAGCTGCTCCTTAGAAACCCTGCACAGGGTCGCTATGAGTCAGAATCGACAGCAGTTAACAACAACAACAACAACAACAACAAAGCAGTGAAGGAACACCCTCTACCTCAGAAGCAGAGTTTTTGTTCACCGCCTCATTTTATATAAAGGTTTTCTCTGTATGAAATCAGAATCTGTCTTCACTTATGGAGACATGCAGAATAAATCTAATCTCTCTTCTATGTGATACTATGACTCTTTATATATCTGGCGATAGGGCTTAGGCCTTGTACCTTCACTCATCCCCTACGGTCTTCTCCCAGCTAAGCATTCCCAGATTTTTTAGCAATTTTTCTTATGGGTTTGATTCTTTTTACCAGCCCAAGTTATCTAGATATGTTCCAGTTAGTCTATATTCCTTTGAAATTGAAGACACTGCTTTGATTCACACCGAAATGCATGTTAGGAGAACAGGGAAAATCAGGCAGACCATGTTCAAGTTATTCAGACAAAAAGAAATCTTGACTTTCCATTTTACTCCTTTCCACAGTCTGATTCAGTAATAACAGGAGTCCTGGTGTGGCGCTGTGGGTTAATGAGCCAGACTGCAAAGCCGTTTGACTGCAAGGTCAGCGGTTCTAGCTCACCATCTGCTCCTCAGAAACCCTATACAGGGTTGCTATGGATCGGAACCGACTCGACAGCATTTAACAATAACAACAACTGTCATGAAGCAAGGAATCAAAGGGAAAAACTCTACTGGGTGCATGCTGCTAACTGACGTTCAGTTGCCCCAACTCATGGGGGCCACTGTGCTCCATAGGGCTTTCATTGGCTAACTTTTGGAAGTAGATTACCAGCTCTTTCTTCCTAGTTCATTTTA
>NW_006408776.1:2574777-2585671 GCF_000296735.1 Chrysochloris asiatica
GTTGTTGTTGTTAAGTGCCGTCGAGTCGGTTCCGACCCATAGCGACCCTGTACAGGGTTTCCGAGGGTAGAGTAGTGGTTATGAATTGGGGTGTGAACCGCAAGGTCAACAGTTTGAAACTACCAGCTGTTCCGCGGGAGAAAGATGAGGCTTTCTGCTCCTGCAAAGATTACCAGCCTCGGAAACCCTGCAGTTTGAAACTACCAGCTGTTCCGCGGGAGAAAGATGAGGCTTTCTGCTCCTGCAAAGATTTCCAGCCTCGGAAACCCTGTACAGGGTCTCTATGAGTCGGGACCACCTCCAAGGCACTTAACAACATATATATATGTATATATCAGGAGTGCTGGTGTGGCATTGTGGGTTAATGAGCCAGACTGCAAAACAGTTTGAACTTTAAGGTCGGCAGTTCAAGTTCACCAGCTACTCCTCGGAAACCCTATGCAGGGTCGCTATGGGTTGGAACCGACTCTACGGCACTTAATGACAACAAATATATATATATATACACGAACTTTTGAAACACAAGTTAAGAACTTAAGGGGCAGTCAGGGGGGAGTTCTTTCTGGAAGCAGATGAAACATAGAAATTCTAAATTAAAGCCAAAAGTCATCTCAAACATGCTTTTATTCCAAAGGCAGTACTTGACAGCAAAGTGTTATATTACCCTTGAATTTCCTGCTTAGCTAGGAGTGGGCCAGACTCTTGATGCTATTTAAATTGTTGTATGTATTTCAGCTCTATCACAATTGATGCCATTTCTCATGACTCACGCCCTGCTCTCCAATGTGTCTGTCTAGAAGGAGGGAAAAATATGTTTCCCATGCACACACTGTAGTTTTGTTGTTGTTGTTTCTTTTACCCTAGTGTTGCTAAGCCTACCAGAACAAAAGTAAAACCACAGAATGAAGATTTAGATCAACCTCTTGATCGTCCTGCTGCTCTTTGACAGTTTTAGGAGTTGGACATCAAACACTTGAAACTGTCTTCTATACATTCCTTCTTAGAATAAAGAGGCAGTGACATGTTCCCAGCTAAATTATTTTCTACCCTTAAAAGTTGGAAACTGTTGCTCTCCAGGAAAGTACTGCGCAGAAGACACACTGAATTCGTGAAAGCAGTTCTGACAAAGGATTTTACTCTTTGCAATGAATTTTCATGGATGGACATTCAGCCAGATGATCTTTTGTGACTTAGTGGACTCATGCTTAGACATTAAGATTTTTTTCTAATTTGTTTGCTATGACAGGACTTTAGAGACCTTTTTCTTACTGCCCGTTCCAAAAAAGAAAAAAAAAGTCCAATGCTATCAAGTTGGTTCCGACTCACAGCAGCCCTATGTAGTATTTCCAAGGCTGTAAATCTTCATGGGAACACAAAATCTCATCTTTCTCCCTTGGGATGACTGGTGAATTCGAACTGCTGACGTTGTGGTTAGCAGCTCAACACGCAACCCACCACACCTCCAGGGCTTCTTCTAAAGTATTTCCATCATCATTATCACTCCAATCTGTTTCCTTCATCTTACTGTCTACTACAACCTGAAGCTTTACTGCTTATATGTTTACTTAGTGTCTAACTTTCTCTCCAAGATCATTCTTTGTGCCTATGACAAGTAACCTTGATCAGGTTGTTTACCACTTACCACAGAGTAGGCACTCAAGAAAATTTTCCTATGCTGTTAAAAAATTAATTGTGGTAAATTAAATTAAAAATTAATTGTAGTAAATTACTTCTTGGGTAGATTATTTGGCCTCTGCTGTGGTAAACCACCAGTCCTGTCAGTTTGCCATACTGTGGTGGCTTCTGTGTTCCTGTGATGCTGAAAACTATGCTACCAGTATTTTAAACACCAGCAGGGTCACCCAGCTGCCACCACTCCTCTGTCAGCTTTGTTGTACTGTGTGGCTTGTGTGTTGTTATGATGCGGCCAGCTATGCGACTGATATTCTAAATGCCCGCAGGGTCACCTATGATGGACAGCTTTCAGCTGATCTTCCAGACTAAGACAAAGAAGAAGGAGAGAATGATTACTTTTGAATAGTTAGCCACTGAAAAACTTACGAATATCAGAACAACATAGTCAGATATAGTACCAGAAGATGAAAGCATTATAAATAGCAGTAGAACATTATCAGACATACTGCTGGAAGATGAGCCTCTCAGGTTGAAGGCACTAAAATATGACAGAAGAGCTGCCTTCTCAAAGAAGAGTTGACCACAATGACACGAATAGAGTAAAGCTTTCAGGACCTTCATTGGCTGATGGGACACAACACAAAATGAGGAGTAACAGATGCAAACAACCCTTAATAATCAGAACATGAAGTGTACAAAGTATAAATCTAGGAAAATTGGAAGATGTCAAAAATGAAATGGAATGCATAAAGATTGATATCCTAGTCATCGGTGAGCTGAAATGGACTGGTATTGACCACTTGAAATCTAACGATCATCTGGTTTACTATGCTGGGAATCACAAATTGAAGAGGAATGGTGTCTCTTTCAGTATCATAAAGACGATTTCAAGGTCTGTTCTGTAGCACCTGGAGTCCTGGTGTGGCACTGTACTGAAAGGTCAGTGTGAACCACAAGCCTGACTCTTCTAACTCACCAGCCATTCCTCAGAAAACCCATACAGGGTCTCTATGAGTCAGAATCAGCTTGATGGCGCTTAAAAACAACAAATCC
This sequence comes from Chrysochloris asiatica, assembly GCF_000296735.1. Taxonomy (NCBI): domain Eukaryota; kingdom Metazoa; phylum Chordata; class Mammalia; order Afrosoricida; family Chrysochloridae; genus Chrysochloris; species Chrysochloris asiatica. The sequence continues at coordinate 2,577,466 of NW_006408776.1, forward strand.
TGTAGTATAATGCTGTCTGTCATTGGATAATATCCAAGGAAGACCAGTTAATATCATTATTATGAAAATTTACACATCAACCCCTTCTTTAGTCTGAAGTTGATCAAACATACAATGAAGATGCATTGATAATTACTAGTGATTGGAATGCAAAGGTTGGAAAATAAGAGAAAGTATCAGTGATTGGAAAATACGGCATTAGTGATAGAAATGATGCTGGAGATCACATGATAGAATCTGCAAAATCAATGATTTACTCATTTCAAATGCCTATTTTGAACAACATAAAAGACTATTTTACATGGTACAACCACTCTGGAAAACTGTATGGCGCTTCCTCAGAAAGTTGGAAATAGAAATACCTTATGATCCAGCAATCCCTCAACTTGGTATAGACCCACAAATATATGAGACAGAACATGAGGAGATATATGCACACCAGTGTTCATTGTAGCACTGTTCACAACAGCAAAAAGATGGAGACAGCCTAAGTGCCCCTCAATTGAAGAATGGATAAACAAACTTTGGTACATACACACAATAGAATACTATGCTACTTTGAAGAATAATGATGAATCTGCAAAACACATCATAACATGGATGAACCTTGAAAACGTTATGCTGAGTGAAATTAGTCACAAAAGGACAAATATTGCATGAGACCATTATTGCAAAAGCTTAAGATTTCCATAATAAAAGAAAAATGCTTTGATGGAAGGGAGGGGACAGTAAGGCACAGATTAGGGGATAGACAAATGATAGCTCAGGTAATGGGGAGAGCAATATACAAGGAAGGGGAGGGCAATATACTAGAAGGGGGAGGGGATGGATTAACAAGGAAGACAGGGAAAGACTTAGGGAGCTTTGCATGGGCTAAATGGGATAGAGGTAAATATTAGTGTATACTCAACCTTAGAATAACAGGACTTTGTGATACAGGGATGGAGACATAGTCTGAATGGGTAAAGGAGGGGAAATAATGTTAAGGTGCTTGATTGTCTTGTGGTTATTGGTGTCCCCTGTCTACTAATATAAAATAGACATTTAAGTAGAATAGAAAGGATTTTGGAAAATATGATTACAGAAATCTTGTAAACCCACCTTCAGCCTACAACTGATTGGATTAGCTAAAAGGGGTACTAGAATTTGCCCAGTGAGACAGGCTTTTTTGTTAAGCCTTTGTGGAATATGGGGCCTTAGGTGGAATCCTAAGTCCCACTCAGAACCTTCTAAAGTGGGGCATTCCCACTTGAAAGGACTTGCAGACCAATGCAGAACAGATATAGAAACAGATGATAGTTCTTGAAATAAAGACCAGCAAGTGGGGAGGGGGTAAATCAGACTGTTTGGTTGTTAGAAGCATAAGTAAACATTTGGCTGGGAGCCATCAAGGCAAGAAAATTTAATCCATCAGGGTAACCCCTCTTCCAAGACTGAAACTCAAAGGGAACACATGAGCACGCTTGTAAGCTCACTGGTGACCACCATCGTCTACTTGTGAGTGGAAGTGGGGGAAATGCAGCAATAAAGACATGAGCTGAGTTCCACCATGTTCCCTAGACACCTGTCAACCTTGAGATGAGAGAGAAAAGAGGAAGGGCTGGTTGGTCTGAAGCTTAGGGAGACTTGGGAACTCCCAAGCCCATGGACACTGACCTAGCCACTGGGGGCTAGAGTTGAGAGTGAAGCCACCAGCTGATCTGAAGTGGGAGAAGCATGCAAAAATGCCCAAACTTACACATAATTCCCATTTGACATAGCTTAGATGGCTGATCAGAAACCCTACACAGGGTCACTATGGATGATGAAGAAGCAAGCATAAATTGCTACAATTTGATGAACTGGACCTTTGCTTAGGGATGTAGTTGCTCAAAATTCCAACCAAGAGGGAAGGAGTCTTCATGTCAGGGACCAAGCCTGTCCCTTCAGTACACATGATTGATAGGGATGGGCAACTTAGGCATTGTTGTTGTTGTTAGGTGCTATCAAGTCAGTACCAACTCACAGCGACCCTATGCACAGCAGAATGAAACACTGCCTGATCCTGGGCCAACCTCACTATTATTGCCACATTGGAGTCCATCGATGCTGCCACTTGGCCAATCCATCTCACTGGGGATCTTCCTCTTTTTCTCTGACCCTCCACCTTACCAAACACGATATCCTTTTCCAGTGACTGGTCCCTCCTGACAATATGTCTAAAGTATAAGAGACGAAATTGGGCCATCTTGGCCTCTAAGGAGCACTCTGGCTGCACTTCTTCCAACATGGTTCTTTTGGCAGCCATGACACTTTCAAAATTCTCCTCCAATACCATAACTCAAAGGCATCAATTCTTCTACGGTGTTCCTTTTGTATGCATATGAGGTTATTGAAAATACCATGGCTTGGGTCAGGCGCACCTTAGTCTTCAATCTGACATCTTTGCTCTTCAACACTTTAAAAAGGTCTTGTGCAGCATATTTGCCTAATGCAATATGTCCGTTGATTTCTTGACTGCTGCTTCCATGAGTGTGGATAGTTGATCCAAGAAGAATGAAGTCCTTGACAACTTCAGTCTTTTCTTCCTTGATAAGAATGTTGCTTATTGGTCTAGTGGTGAGGATTTTTGTTTTCTTTACATTGAGATGTAATCCATACCAAAGGCTGTGCTCTTTGATCTTCATCAGTAAATGTTTTAAGTCCTCTTCACTTTCAGCAAGCAAGGTTGTATCATCTGCATATAGCAGGTTGTTAATGAGTCTTCCTCCAATCCTGATGCCATGACTTTCTTCAAAGAACCCAGCTTCTCGGATTATTTGATAACATTGTGAAGAATGGGTATGCCAGAACACTTAATTGTGTACAGATGAAGAGGCAATTGCTCAAACTGATACTGAATGATTTAAAATCAGGAAAGGTGTACACCTGAATTGTTTACTTTTACCATATTTATTATTTGCTGAACAAATAATCTGAGTGAAGAAGTATGTGACACCAGGATTGGAGAAATACTCTTAACAATCTTGCTGAAAGGGCAAGAGGACTTTAAAACCTAACAGATGAAGATAAAAGAATATAGCCTTCGGTATGGATTGCACCTGATTGTAAAGTAAAAAAAAAAAAAAAATCCTCATGACTGGATCAATAAATAACATCATGATAAATGAAGAAAAGTTTGAAATTGTCAAAGATTTCATTTTGCTTGGATCTATAGTCAACAAAGAAGTCAAATGACCTATTGCATTAGGCAAATCTGCTCCATAAGTCATCTTTAAATTGTTCAGGAGTAAAGATATCAGTTTGAGGATTAAGATGCACCTGTTCCAAGCCAAGGTATATTCAGTCACCTCAGCATCGATGGACTAAAGCATGGCAACAGTAGTGAGACTGGCCCAAAATTGGGCAGTGTTTCGTTCTGCTGTGTGTAAGGTTGCTGTGCATCAGTACCGACTGGATGGCACCTAACAATAACAACATTTGTAAGTTGAAGCACAGTTGCTTTTTAGGATAAGCACTGGACTTGGAACCACAAGGTTGGCGGTTGGAGCCCAACGGCTCAAATCATTGTGGGAGAAAAAGGAGGCTTTTGGCTCCTGCAAAGATTTGCAGTTTGGAAAGATTTACAGAGTTGCTATGAGTCTACCCAACTCAATGGTACTTAATGGTAAGTATATGGCAGAGAGTTTGGCTTTGTTTGGATCAAGGACTGTGGGAAGGAGGAAATGGGAGTGACTGATGAAGGGCTGCTGATTTGCTGTTTGAGGTGAGGTAAACTTTTTGGAAATGAATAGCACAGGGAATGTACTATCACAGAATTCAACACTTACCAGTGGTTAAGATAACAAACATTTATTATTATTTTACTACAATGTTGTTTTTGTTGTTGTTAGATACTATTGAGTCAGTTCTGACTCACCCTGCACACAACAGACCAAAACACTGCCCAGTACTCATCCATCCTCACAATTGCTGCTGCCACTATGCCAATCCTTCTCATTGGGGCTCTTCTTAATCGCCAACCTTCCACTTTACCAAGCATGATGCCCTTCTCCAGAGACTGATCCTTCCTGATAGCATGTCCAAAGTATGAGAGATGAAGTCTCACCATCTTGTCTTATATACCATAATTCAAATGCATTGAATCTTCTCTGGTTTTTCTTATTTAGTGTTCAAACTTTCACATCCATGTCAGGTAACTGAAAGCATCATGACTTGGGTTGATGTTACGCGCTATCGAGTCAGTTCTGATTCGTAGTAACCCTGTATAGGATTTCTGAGGAGTGGCTGATGAGGTTTGAACTGCCGACCTTGCTATTCAAACTGACCTTGTGGTCCAGTGCATTATCTTGCAGTACCTCACCAGGACTTCACGGCTTATGTTGTTGTTGTTTGTTGTTAAGTGCCACCGAGTCAGTTCCGACTCACAGCAACCCTGTACAGGGTTTCCAAGAAGCGACTGGTGAGTTTGAACCTCCGACCTTGTGGTTACAACCAACCTTGCAGTCCAATGCATTAACCCACAGCGCCATACATCTTAATCCTCAAACTGACATCCTTGCTCTTAAACAGCAGCAGATGTGCCTAATGCAATATGTCATTTGATTTTTTGACTGCTGCTTCCATAAATATTGACGGAGGATCCAAGCAAAATGAAATCTTTGACAATTGCTATCATTTTTCCATTTATCATGATGTTTTTTATTGGTCCACTGGTGAGGGTTTTTGTTTTCTTTACACTGAGGTGCAATTCATACTGAAGTTTTTGATCTTCAGCAGTATTTCAAAACCTATCCCCTGTCAGCGAGCAAGGCTGCATCATATGCATGTAACAGGCCCCTCTGATCCTGACGCCACAGTTTTCTTCATATTATCTAGCTTCACAGATTATCTGCTCAGCATACACATGAATAAGTATGGTGAAAAGATACAACAACAGTGCACATCTTTCCTGATTTAAAACCATTCAGTATGCCTTGTTCTGCTTGCAAATCTACCTTTTGGTGTGTGTACAGGTTCTTCAAGAGCACAATTCAGTGTTCTGGAATTCCCATTCTTCACAATATCATCCATAGTTTGTCAGGAGTGGTTACGAATTGGGCTGTGAACCTTAAGGTCAGCGGTTCAAAACTACCAGCCGCTCCACGGGAGAAAGATGAGGCTTTCTACTCCCGTAAAGATTTACACCCTCGGAAACCCTGTACAGGGTCGCTATGGGTCGGAACCGACTCGACGGCACTTAACAACAACAACAACACAATTGAAAGCCTTTGCATATCAATAAATCACAAGAAAACATCTTTCTGAGATTCTCTGCTTACAGCCATGATCCATCTGACATCAGTAATGATATCAAAAGTTGCATGTCCTCTTCTAAATCTAGTTTGAATTTCTGGCACATCTCTTGAGTTAAACTGTTGCAGCCATTTTTATTGTTTTTAATTATCTTCAGCAAATTTTACTTGCATGTAATGTTAAAGATATTGTTTGATGATTTCTGTGTTCTATTGGGTCAACTCTCTTTGGAATGGGCACAACCATGGCTCTCTTCCAGTTGGTCAGCAGGGAAGCTGTCATCTAAATTTCTTGGCATAGATGAGTGAGCACCTCCAGTGCGCACAGAAATGTTCTGTTCAGCTCTTTTACCTCCCCATTTCTCTTTAGCTTCTCTACACTCAAGAGCAAGTTTCAGAGTCTCTTCTGATACCCATTTTATTTTTAAAGTCAGTTTCAATTTTATTTCATTAACTTTAACGATGAACAAATTATAGAGATCAAATGTTATTAACTTGATTTCAAACATAGTTTCCACAGAGGATAAACAGATACAGGATTTCAAGTAATGTATGGTACAGTCCATTGTCCATTTAAAAATACGCTTCGTTCATCCACGCAAAGCATTGAAAGGATATTTTTTCTTTTATACTGCATAAAAGCTAGATGCAAATGTTGATATTAATTTATTTCATTGTCAACGTGGATGATGAAGCTGGGAGGCACAAAACTTCATAGTGAAAGATGCAAACAAACAGCTTCTTTTATTTTTCTGATAGGAAATGGATGCCTTCATTCATGTCCCTTGATTCTTATAGCAGATCACTTCTTCTTCTCTTTTCCTTTTTACTTCCCTCTCCTTGCTGAAAACTTTGGTCATCACCACCTGTTTTCTATGTCCTTGTTTAGGTATCATTTCTGCTGCATACAACATTATTGACTTACATGATAGAAACTGAACAAGAAAGAGGCTGCCATCTTCCTGTTGGAGTTGGACCCAGACTCTGCCTCAGTATTGAACATCACGATTCCATTCTGTAGAGTACATTTGATTTTTCTCAAGAAATGCATTAATTCCAATTGCTAAGCATACATCTTGAATCTCTGTAGCTGTGAATTTTCAATAGCCTTATTTATGGGGATGTGCCTTTCCTTAGCGATGGTATTCTTGCTATTTAAACAAACAGGGCAGATACAAATGAACCTGCCCTGGGCCAGAGGGAACCGTACAGCAGTACAAGCCATTTCCACTGGAGACCGCACGGCGCCAGCTTGGAGTTCATAGAGAGAAAATTGACCAGAACTCCCTGATACCCATTTTTTTTTTTTTTTTTTTTTAGTTTTGATTGTGAATTATGTGGACTTATATGGGAGAACATCAGTTTTACATTCATCCTATCATATTTTGTTTCATTGCAATGACTACAATCCCCTCCATACATCAACAAATAACCAAAGGATACACCCCACAGGCCCGCCCTGCCCACCCACCCCCAGTCTCCCTGAGTCCCTTGTCCCCAGCTGCTCCATCTGTCCATGTCATCGTCTCTGTCTCCATCCCTGGCATCACTTCCTTTCTGCGTAAGGTCGTTCTCTCTGCTCTTCTTACTTAATAGTCCCAGGGACCTCTACTTCTGGGCTGCAAAATCAATCACTCCACTCCTTTTGTCAAAAAACATCTACTTCTACATTTCCGACCCTCACAGTCAGTCCTGATGGAAATTATTTACTATTGTACCACAAGAGTCTTATCCCTATTTCCTTTCACCAGCCCAGTCCCAACAGATTGGATATCATTCAGTGGAGGTTCTACCTACCCCCGCCCCGTCTGGAACTAGGCTCCCTCTTGAAAGCTTGTAAGCCAGTCACTTCTTTCCTTTATAGCCCCCTCCCTCTCCTCTCATTTTGGGAAGCCAATGTCTAAGTTGCCCATGCCTGTCAACCCTGTGTACTGAGGGAGTGGGAGTGATCCTTGCTGTAAAGATTTGTTCCCTTTTTTGAGCTACTACATCCATACGTAAGGAACTCTGGTAGTGTAGTGATTACAAATCAGGCTGCGAACCACAAGGTCAGCAGTTCGAAACTACCAGCTGTTCCGCAAGAGAAAGATGAGGCTTTCTGTTCCAGTAAAGATTTACAGCCTTGGAAACCCTGTAAAGGGTCATTATGAGTCAGAACCAACTCCATGGCACATAACAACAACAACATCCATACGTATAGGTAAAGTTCATCAAATTGTAGTGGGTTACTTTATTTTTATTTTTATTTTTTGCTTCTCTCTTCTTTTTTCTTCTAGTCGAGTTCTGATGATCCAGCCATCAAAGCCAGATCAAGTGTGAGTACTATCTGTAAGTATGGGTGATCTTGTGAATCTCCCCTCACTTAATATCATCTGGACACTTCATTCTCTGCTCTAGTCCTCTGTGACCATGTCACTGCCTCTGGGCCCAGGACTCCCTGGGTCTTGCCATACTGCTAGTAATCCAGGTCTCCACCCGAGTTCACAGGAGTCTATTGAATGTGGTCAAACTTAGATCCCAACTTCATTGCTATTTTTTCCTCCTCTTCCCCTTATCGGTGGCTAACGTGGTCACCAGCCAGACCACATGCCTGCTAGTGTATTCCCCTTGAGTCTTAGTCTTAGAAGGGAGTTTGCTCTGAGGGGACCCGACCACTTGCCTTGATGGCTCCTGGGTGAACAGATTTCTTGTTTTCATAGCAATCAATCATACTGCCATTATTGTTTCTGATTTTTCCTACTGGTCTTTCTGCACCAATTATATCCTATTCTTCTACCTGCTCCAGGCTGGTCTACTCGTCCTTTCCAGTGGAAATTTCCCACCTCAGACAATTTTGATTGGGATTCTGGTTTCCACCTATGGTCTTATGCAATGCAAAAGCTCCACAGGAGGTCTCTTTCACTGGGCAATTTCTAGCCCCCTTTAAGGTATTC
>NW_006408776.1:2590441-2594693 GCF_000296735.1 Chrysochloris asiatica
CGGATCTCCTCCTTGGTGACATGTCTGTTCATGTTCTGCGCCCATTGTTTAATTGGGTTATTTGTCTTTTTCTTGTAGAGGTGTTGTAGATTCCTATATATTTTAGAAATGAGTCCCTTATCTGATGTGTCGTTGCAAAAGATTTTTTCCCATTCTGTGAGTTCCCTTTTTACGCTTTTGGTGAAGTCTTTGATGCACATAAGTTTTTAATTTTTAGTATGTCCCAGTCATCTATTTTGTCTACTTTTGTTTGTGTAATTTTCAAAATGTTTGATAGTCTGTGTATTCCCTGAATTAGAGCTCTCACATTTGTCCCTATTTTTTCATTGATGACCTTCATAATTTTGGGATTCACATTTAGGTCTTTAACCCATGCTGAGTTGGTTTTTGTGTATGGTGCGAGGTAAAGGTCTTATTTCAATCTTTTGCATATCGCTTTCTAGTTCTGCCAGCACCATCTGTAAAAGAGACTTTCTCCTCCCTATGCAGTATACCTAGGCACTTTGTTGAAAATCAGTTGGCTGTATGTGGACGGGTTAATTTCTGGATTCTCGATTCTGTTCCATTTTCAATGTAGCTTTCATTGTACCAGTACCAGGTTGTTTTGACCACTGTAGCCATGTAGTAAATTTTGAAATTGGGGAGTGAGAGGCCTCCAACCTTGTTCTTCTTCTTAAGCAGTGCTTTGCTTATCTTGGATCTCTTTCCTTTCCATATAAAATTTGTAATTGTCTTTTCTGTCTCTTTGAAGAATGTTGATGGAATCTGGATTGGGATTGCATTATACGTGTAAATTACTTTGGGCAGTATTGACATTTTCATGATGCTGAGTCTATCTATCCAGGAACATGGCATGTTCTTCAACTTCTGTAAGTCTCTTTTGATTTCTTGTATTAGTGTTTTGTAATTTTCTTTGTATAGGTCCTTTGTTTCTGGTTACATTTATTCCTAAATATTTCATCCTTCGGGTGGCTATTGTAAATGGTATTGCTTGCCTAATGTCCTTTTCAGCGCTGTCATTGTTACTGTAGAAGAATCCAACTGATTTTTGTATGTTGATCTTATACCCTGCCACTTTGCTGAATCTTCCAATGATGTCTAGTAGCTTTTTTACTGAGTCTTTGGGTTTTCTATGTATAGGATCATATTTCTATGATCCTATACATAGAGGTGCAAATAGAGACAGTTTTACTTCCTCTTTGCCAATTTGGATGCCTTTTTCTCTATCATGCCATATAGCTCTGGCTAAGACTTCCAAAACAATATTGAATAGGAGTGATAATAAAGGGCATCCTTGTCTGGTTCCCATTCACAGAGGGAGGGCTTTCAGTTTCTCTCCATTGAGACTGATGTAAGATGTTGGTTTTGTATATATGCTCTTGATTATGTTGAGGAATTTCCCTTCAATTCCTACTTTGTTGAGTGTGTTGAGGAATGGAAGTTGGATTTTGTCAAATGCCTTTTCTGCATCAATCAATATGATCATTTGGTTATTTTCCTTTTTCTTATTTATATGGTAGATTACATTGATTGTTTTTCTAATGTTGAACCATGCTTGCATCCCTTTTATGAAACCCACTTGGTCATGATGTATTATTTTTCTGATCAGCTGCTGGATTCTGTTGGCTAGGATTTAGTTGCGAATTTTTGTGTCTATGTTCATGCTCTGGTAGCGTAGTGGTTACGAATCGGGCTGCGAACCTTAAGGTCAGCAGTTCGAAACTACCAGCCGCTCCGCGGGAGAAAGATGAGGCTTTCTACTCCCGTAAAGATTTACACCCTCGGAAACCCTGTACAGGGTCGCTATGAGTCGGAACCGACTTGACGGCACTTAACAACAACAACAACAACAATGTTCATGAGAGATATTGGTCTATAATTTTCTTTCTTAGTGATGTCCTTCTCTGATTTTGGGATGAGGGTTATGCTTGTTTCATAACAAGTATTAGGAAGTTTTCCATCCTCTTCTATATTCTGGAATAATTTGAGTAGAATTGGTGACAGTTCTTACCCAAATGTTTGGTAGAACTCACCCGTGAATTCATCTGGGCCTGGGCTTCTTTTGGTGGGGAGTTTTTTGATGACCTGATCCATTTCTTGTTTTGTTATGGATCTGTTCAAGTTTTCTACTTCACTGTGTGTAAGTTTAGATAGATCATGTTTTTCTAAAAATGTATCCATCTCTTCTAAGTTTTTGAATTTGTTGGAGTACAACTCTTTATAGTATTCTGTTATCCTTTTGATTTCGTTTGGTTCCATTGTGACATCGCCCATGTTGTTTCTAATGTGAGTTATTTGAGTCTTCTCCCTCTTTTCTTTTGTTAGCTTTGCCAATGGTTTCTGAATTTTATTAATCCTTTCAAAGAACAAGCTTCTTGTCCTGTTGATTCTTTCTATAGTTTTCTGTTTTCCATCTCATTTATTTCTGTTCTTATCTTTATTATTTCTTTTCTTTTGGTGACTGTAGGTTCCTTCTGATGGTCTGTTTCTAATTGTTATAGATGCTGTGTTAATGTGTTAGTTTTGTTCCTTCCTCTTTTTGGATGTGCACATTTATTGCAATAAATTGTCTTCTCAGCACCACTTTCACCGTGTCCCAAAGATTTTGGCATGCTGTGTTTTCATTCTCATTTGTTTCTAGGAACTTTGTGAATTCACATTTAATTTCTTCTTTTACCCAGTCGCTTTCCAGCAGGGTGTTATTCAGTTTACATGTATTCGACTTTATTTCCTTCATCTTCTTGTTGTTGATGTGTAGTTTTATAGCATTGTAGTCTGAAAAGATATTTTGTAGTATTTTGATGTTTATGAATTTATGGAGGCTTGCTTTGTGACCTCACACATGGTCAATTGTGGAGAATGTTCCATGCACACTGGAGAAGAATGTCTATTGTGCTGTTGTTGGGTTGAATGCTCTGTGAGGTCAAGTTGGTTGATTGTGTTGTTTAGTTCCTCTGTAAATTTGTCGAGTTTATTTCTGGTTGTTCTGTCCCTTTTTGAAAATGGCATATTAAAATCTCCCACTATAATTGTAGATTTATCTATTTCTTTCTTGTATTCTAGTAAGGTGTGTTTCATATATCTTGATGCTCTTTCATTGGGAGTGTAGATATTTATTATGGTTATGTCGTCTTGCTCAATTGACTCTTTGACCATGAGATAGTGTCCTTCTTTATCTCTTATGCTGGTTTTTGTCTTAAAGTTTACTTTATTGGAAATTAATATCACCACTCCTGCTTGTTTATTGTCGCAGTTAGCTTGGTATATTTTTTCCCATCCTTTAACTTTTAGTCTGTTTTGTCTTTGTGTGTAAGGTGTGTCTCTTGAAGGCAGCATATTGAAGGGTCTTATTTTCTTATCCATTCTGCCACTCTCTGTCTCATCACTGGTGCATTTAATCCATTTACATTCAATGTAATTATTGATAGGTATGAATTAATTGCTGCCATTATGTTCATTTTTGTGTAGTGCTGTTTGTTCATTTCTTCTGCATGCCTTCTTGTACTGAGTTTGTGTTTTTTGTGCTATTTCTTGTCGGTTTCTTCTTAGTTTTCATGTGTGCTTGCTCTGCTTGGAAGTTTATTTTCATGGTAAATTGTGAAGTATTGGGTTACCTCATAATCTATTAACTTTTCCCTCCACTTAAGACAATCTATTGTATCCTCTAATTTACCTGACCTCCTCACCACCTGGATGTCTGTTCCTACATTTATCCCTTCTTTGACATTGTTATTATTTAGATCTTCAGTTGACCTTCCAGCTCCTTTGGGTTCATTGTTGTAATTTTGTTCCATTCTGGACTCTGCTATCCATTGTCTGAGTTTCAGGTGGTGTTGCCACGCCTATCAATCTCTGATTTTTGTCTGTTCTTGTTGGATTTCAGTCCAAAGAATTCCCTTTAGGATGTTTTGAAGTGCTCGATTGGTTTTGATAAAATCTCTTAGATTCTGTTTATCCTGGAATGTTTTGATTGCACCATCATATTTGATTGACAGTTTTGCTGGATAGACAATTCTTGATTGGCAGTTTGTTGGGGCTGGAAGGCTTACAAGCTTCATAAAGCTTGGATTTTGAATACAGCCAGACAGTCTGCTTATAATATCCAAACAAAGCCTGCTTATTCAACACAGGAAAAGTAACTTTCCCTTTTCTCATGACTCACAGCAGAAGTTACTCTTGCAGGGAAAGCAGCTTTCTCAAGGTTGCCTGGCTCACAGTAAAAGATAAACTTGTAACTATGCAGAACAAAGCT
>NW_006408776.1:2595028-2603755 GCF_000296735.1 Chrysochloris asiatica
TTGGGGTCTATCCTTCGTGGTGTACGTTTGGCTTCTTGAATGTTTATCTTCTCATCTTTCAAAATGTTAGGGAAATTTTCTTCCAGAAGCTCTTCAGCTATCTCCTCTGTGGACTTCTCTGATTCTTCCTGTTCCAGAATGCCAATAATTCTTAAGTTGTTCCTCTTCATGGTATCCTGCATGAATCTTAGTCTTTCTTCAGATTTTTTTATCCTTCTTTCTGCTTGCTCTTCTATCTTAGCAGTATTGAGAGATTTGTCTTCCAAATCGCTGGTTCTGGCTTCCGTCTCTTCCATTCTGCTCCTTTTTCCTTTCAGTGTATTGTCCATTTCTGATTACTTTATTATTAATTATCTGGACCTCTTTTTGCAGGTTTTGAATTGTTTTCAATTCTGTATTGATCTTGTTTGATTGCTCTTGTAGAATTTTCCTGACTTCTTCCTTGTTTCCTCCACCACTTTTCAGAACAATTTGAATTTGTTTCCATATCATTCTTCTGAATTCCTTCTCAGGCAAATCCAAAACCTGCTCTTCCTCTTCTAGAAAGCCTTTGTCTCCAGCTTATTTGTCTCAGCTACTCTTTTCAGTTTTTGGACATGTTTTGAGATATTTTGTTGTTTTTTTTTTCATCATTTCCAGTAGTTATGTGGGTTTTTCAATACTTAAATGGACATTTGTTGCTGTGTTATTATGTTCACTGGGTGTCTCCTGGAGGATATGATCAGGAGATAAGCTTTCCTTTTTGCATATAATGCTTAGCAGCTGTTATTGGCTCTTGTCTCAATGGTGGAATATTATGTGGTATGCTTGTAGCTTGGCTATATGGCCATGATTGCTGACTCTTCTTGGGTAAAGTAGGGAGAAAAACCTCCCACCTCCAGGAAAAATGTGTGATCAAAAGGCCCAGAAGCAAAAGCAATATAAAAGCAGAAATAAGAACCACCACTTTGAAACAAAAATAAAAGTGTTGCTGACTGTCCAGTCACCTTGCTACACAGGCAGTGTGTGTGCCCTGTAGAAGCCTCCAGTAGTCGGTGGGGGTGTCCACTCACTCAGGCCCCTTCTCTAGTCACCACCGTAGAGGTGCACAGGTAGATACTGAGAAGTTAATGGAAGAAAGACTTTACTACTTTTGTCTCTGAAGGTCAGTTAGTTATCTATGTGTGTGTAGCATAATTCTTGAAATAGTTGCATCTTTTTATGTTGGGATTTTACAGATTGTTCATATGGTTTGTCTGTCCGGCCAATCCTGCTTTTTTTCCTTGCTGGATAGGCAGGAGTAAAGGGTCTCACACAGTTAACTTTAGGGCTGGGACCCACAGGCAGAAGTCAAAAGCAGCAGCCAAAGAATTAGCCCTTGGACCTATGGGGCTCTTTCTCTCTGTGCCGTGGGAAAGCTGTTGTCTCATTGATGGACTTTTTGGGGGTGTGCACCCACCCGCCTGAAGGTGTCTGGGCTGGGCATAGAAGGTGCAATGGGGAAGAGGAAGAAAAAATGTGTAGAATCCCCCCACACCTTCTTTTGAAAATGTCACTGCACCACTTTTAGCGCTGGTTCCCTGTGCTGGTCTGACTGTAGTCCTGTCCTCTGACCTCTGCCTGGGTGGGGAGGCCCCAGAAGGAGTCCTGTGTCTTCACTGATTTCTAAGTCGCAATGTTTTCCTTTAGACCATGATTTTTCCACTGGCGTTTGCGGGAAACTGACGCCCTGAACCTTATGCTAGATCCAGAACTCTGGTGCTGTTCCGTGAGAGCCACGTCTCTGGGTTTTCAGCCCCTCCCCCACAGAGCTTGTCCTATCTGACTCTGCTCTGCTGTTGCCAAACAGGAAGTCCCCTCATATCCATTTTTGTCTTTCTAATGACCTTTTGCTTTCTTTCTGTACGATATTCTTGATGTCATCCCACAACTCACCTGGTTTTTGATCATTAGTGTCTAATGCATCAAATCTGTTTCTGAGAGTCTCTAAATACAATGGTGATATTTTCAATTTTAAGGAGATCTGGTAGCATAGTAGTTATGAGTCAGGCTGCTAATCTCAAGGTCAGCAGTTCAAAACTACCAGCTGCTGGGTAAAGATGAGATTTTTCTGTTCCCATAAAGAATTTACAGCGTTGGAAACCTTATACAAGGTCTCTTTGAGTTGGAACCAACTCCACAGCAACCACCAACATTTTCAAGTTTATATTTTGGCTCTTATGGACTTCAGTTTCAGATTGAACTTGCATTTGAGCAATTGCTGGATTGTTCCACAGTCTTCCTATGGTCTTGCTTTCATTGATGATACTGAGCTTTTCCACCATCTCTTTCCACAGATATTGTGTTAGGTGCCATCAAGTTGGTAAGAACTCATAGCGACCCTATGCACAACAGAATGAAACACTGCCCAGTCCTGGGCCAACCTCACAATTGTTGCCATCCTTGAGCCCATTGATGCTGCTACTTTGCCAGTCCATCGCTTTTTCTCTGACACTCCACCTTACCAAACATGATATCCTTCTCCAGTGACTGGTCCTTCCTGACATTATTTTTGAAGTATGACAGATAAAGTTTGGCCATCCTGGCCTCCAAGGAGCACTCTGGCTGCACTTCTTCCAACACAGATCTATTGGTTCTTTTGGCAGCCCATGGCACTTTCAGTATTCTCCTCCAACACCATAACTCAAAGGCATCAATTCTTCTACGACCTTCCTTATTCACTGTCCAACTTTCGCACACATATGAGATTATTGAAAATACCATGGCTTGGGTCAAGCTTACTTTAGTCCTCAAGCTGACATCTTTGCTCTTCAACACTTTAAAAGGGTCTTGTGCAGCAGATTTGCCTAATGCAATATCATTTTATTTCTTACCTGCTGTTTCCAAGAAGAATGAAATCTTTGACAACTTCAGTCTTTTCTCCTTTGATAAGAATGTTGTTTATTGGTCCAGTTGTGATGATTTACCTTTTGATTTTCTGACTCCTAATCTTTGCACATTTCATTGTAATATTTGACTTTGTCTTCTGGAGCTGACCTTTGAATTTTTCTGTTCCACTCTTGTACCTCCGCATTTTGTCCATTTGCTTTAGCATCTCTATGCTGGAGAGCAAGTTTCAGTGTCTCTTCTGACATCCATTTTAATCTTTTCCTTTGTTCTTGTCATCCTAATGACTTTTTGCTTTCTTTATGTATGATGTTCTTGATGTCATCCCATAACTCTTCTGGTCTTCAGTCTTTAGTGTTCAATGCATCAAATTTGTTCTTTAGATGATCTCTAAATTCAGGTGTTATATATGTTGTTGTTGTTGTTGTGAAGTGCCGTCGAGTCGGTTCCAACCCATAGCGACCCTGTACAGGGTTTCCAAGGGTGTAAATCTTTACGGGAGTAGAAAGCCTCATCTTTCTCCCGCGGAGCGGCTGGTAGTTTCGAACTGCTGACCTTAAGGTTCGCAGCCCGATTCGTAACCACTACGTGGTATATATGTAGTCAATTTAATTTCTGTGTATTTCAGCTGTTGAGGCTCAAGTGAATAGTAGCTTTTTATGTTGTTTCAAAAAGGACTTGAAATGAAGAAGTCACTGGTCTTGCAAAATATGAAGTCACCAGCCTTGTTTTTATCATCAAGGACATATTTTCCAACTACTGATCCTTGCTCTTTGTTTCCAACGTTTCCATAACAATTACCAGTAACTATCAATACATCTTGATTACACGTTTGATCAATTTCAGACCCAAGAAGTTAGTAGAATTCTTCAAATTCATCAGCACTGGCTTTTGTAGCACTCACTCATCTATGCCAAGAAATTTGGAAGACCGTTAGTTGGCCAAGTAATTAGAAGAGATCCATTTTGTGCCCATTCTAAAGAGAGGTGACCCAATGGAATGCAGAAATCATCAGATACTATCATTAATATCACATGCCAGTATAATTTTGCCAAAGATAATTTTTAAATGGCTGCAACAATTCAATGACAGGGAACTGCCATAGGGTCAGGCCAGATTCAGACAAGGATGGTGAATGAAGGCTCACTGTTGACAGATGAATCTTGGCTGAAAGAGAATATCAGAAAAATGTTTATCTGTGCTTTACTGAATATGCAAAGGTTTTTGACTGTGTTGATCATGCCAAACTATAGACACCATTGCAGAGACTGAAAATTCTTGAACACTTGATTGTGCCCATGAGGAACCTGTACATAAACGAAGAGGCAGTTGTTCAAAAAGAACAAGTGAGTATGCTTAAGTGGCTTAAAATCAGGAAAGGTGTGAGTCAGAATTATATTCTTTCATCTGTTTATTCAATCTGTACACTAAGTAAACAATCTGAGATGATGGATTATATGAAGAAAAATGGCATCAGGATTGGAGGAAGACTCATTAACAATCTGTGATATGCATATGATATAACCTTGGTTGCTGAAAGTGAAGAGGACTTAAACTGTTTACTGATGAAGATCAAAGACCATAGCCTTCAATATAGGTTGCACCTCAATGTTGAGAAAACGAAATCCCTCACCACAAGACCAATAAATAACATCAATATTCATGGAGAAAAGACTGAAGTTGTCAAAGTTGTCAAAGACTTCCTTTTGCTCAGATCAACCATCAGCACTCATGGAAGTAGCAGTCAAGAAATCAAACAATACATTGCATTAGGCAAATCTGCTGCATAAGTGTTCAAAAGCAAGGATCATTTGAGGACTAAGGTGCACCTGACCCAAGCCATGATATTTTCAGTAGTATCATATGCATGTGAAAGATGGACAGTGACTAAGGAAGACCGTAGAAGAATTGATACATTTGATTTATGAACAAATCTGTGTTGGAAGAAGTACAATCAGAATGCTCCTTGGAAGCCAAGGTGACAAGACTTTGTTTCTCATACTTCAGACATATTATCAGAGGGGACCAGTCCCTGGAAAAGGACATCATGCTTAAAGTGGAGGTTCAGTGACAAAGAGGGAGAATCCCAATGAGATGGATTGGCACAGTGACAGTAGCAATGGGCTAAAGTGTGGCAGCAATTATGAGGGTGGGGCAGTACTGGGTGGAGTTTTGTTTTACTGTACATAGAGTCTCTATGGGTTGGAGCTGACTTGATGGTGCCTAATAACAGCATTATTTTGCTATTGCTATTAACTCCTTCCCCCACCCCTAGACTATATATTTGCTAAACCTAAGCCAGTTGCCATCATTCTGAGCCCAGCTCAGGGTGACTGTCTTAGGCTAGGATCTCTAGAGAAGCAAAACCAGTGAAGCTTACATATGTATATATAAAGAGAGGTTTATATCAAGGAAATAGCTCGCATAGTTATAGAGGTGGGCGAGTCCGTGACCTACAGTTATGTAGCTGCAGGACTGATGAAACTAAGATCGGCAGGTCAGGCAGGCTGGATAGGCAGGTAAGGTAGCAGACTGCTAATGACTCCCAGAATAGGTAGGCAATAAAGCAGGTCACTGACTCAAGTCCAAAAAACTGGAGGTTGTATGACGAGCTAGATGCAAGATTCAGAAGCAGCAAAAAGTAAATAAGTTTTGCTGGAGTGTCCAATATATTTTAATTAGGCCACGCCCCCAAGAAACTTCCTTTTTATCAATTGCTCATAGCAGATCTTACCATGAGGGACTACTACAAAGGCTTAACCACCAACCCCCTGAGAATTCTGGCCCTGTCAAATTGACACAAAACCGTAACTATCACAGAAGTGATTGTTCACTCATTCATGCATTCATTGATTCAATCAACATGTCAACAATGCTTATTTCAGGCCTATGATGAATGGGAAAGGGGGTCCCTGGGTAGTTCAAACAGTTAATGTGTGTGGCTGTTAATCTAAAGGCTGGAGGTTTGAGTCTGCCCAGAGACACCTCAGAAGAAACACCTGGCAATCTACTTCTGAAAGATCAAGCACTGAAAACTCTATGGAGCACAGATCTACTCTGACACACACAGGATCCCCATGAGTTACATTTGACAACTGGTTTATGTGTGGAGAATTACACTATGTGTGAGGTGAATACACTTGGTCTCTGGCTTCTATCCTGAGTGTCAGAGTAAAACTGTGCTCCACAGAGCTTTCATGGTTGTGACCGTCCTGAAATAAATCACCAGGCCTTTCTTCTGAAGCAACTCTGAATGGGCTATGAACTGCCAACCCATCCAGAGGTTGGTGCTTAACCATTTGTACCACCCAGAGAATCCAAAAAGTGAGATCTTTTTGTGAAATAGGGCACAGAGCTTCCGTGTCCAGAGCTCCATCTCCGGTGACTGGACTTTTGCCTGGTTCTTTGTCCTCCATATGACTTGGTTCTTCAGCACCTGTGTGCTCTCAGGCTTGGGACAACTTACCTGGCTGTCTTAACCATCTGCTCTCTCAATCCAGCGCTCTCTTAGCCCAACTTCCTGCTGTCCTTCTGTTTGCCTGTGCTCTTCCAGACAGTGCCACTGTTTCTCTGGGTGGTGTTTCACCAGAAAGTTTGCCATGGTGAGAAAAGAAAGTGTAGTGAGTACTGACGGCATCCTGGAGGAGGGCAGAGCAGTGAGGACAGACACATCACAGCACAAACCACAGGTCAAGGAACAGGAAACAGGAAGGTGGGGTCAGGATTATTCATGCTGTATCCATTCAGTTATGAAGACCTCATGTGTGAGAGAGTAAAACTGTCCCATAGGGTTTCCGTGACTGTAATCTTTACAGATGCAGATCTGAAGGTCTTTCTTTTGAGATCCCACTGGATGGGTTCGAATCTCCAACTTTTAGGTTACTTGTTATTGTTGTTAGGTGCTGTCGAGTTGGTTACAGGCCACAGCAACCCTATACATAACAGAACAAAACATCGCCCTGACCTTCACCATCCTTAAAATTGCTGCAACATTTGAGCCCATTGCTACTGCCACTGTACCAATTCATCTCATCGGGGTCTCCCTGTTTGTCACTGAATGTCCACTGTATCAACATGTCCTTCTCCAGGCACTGGTCCCTCCTGATAATATGTCTGAAGTATGAGAGATGAAGTCTGGCCATCTTGGCTTCTAGGAAGTATCTGGTTGTACTTCGTCCAACACAGATTTGTTCTTTATTTTGACAGTCTGTGGTACCTTTACTATTCTTCTCTAACACCATAACTCAAGTGTATTCATAATTCTATGGTCTTCCTTATTCATTAGGTTAGTTGTTGTTGAATGCCACGGAGTCGATTCCGACTCACAGCAACCCTGTATAGGGTTTCCAAGGAGTGACTGGTGAGGTTGAACTTCTGACCTTGTGGTTCAAACCAACTTTGCAGTCCAGCACATTAACCCACAGCACCATATCAGAAGTCCATTAGTAGTCAAGTTCAAACCAGGCCACTATGACTTTGAATCAAGTTGGTGGCAATGAGTTTTGTTTATGTATCCATTCACTAGTTTAATAAGTGGCTATTGAATGTGTGTGCCACACATCAGGAATTAGAGGAGGGCCAGACAGACACAAATCTTACCTTCAAGGAACTTACAATCAAATGGAAGAGGTAGATAAATACCGTAAAGCCAATGACTACGACAATCTACTGTGGCAAATGCTGCGGAGGCTCAACAGTGTGCTGAGATTAAGAGGAATGGGGTTGCTGGTGGTCTATTTTACACTTGATGTTAGGGAAGGTCTTCTGCAATCTCTGAATTCAACTTCAACGTGGACTTTTTTTTTTTTTTCGCATTTCATAAACATTTGGAAAGATTTTTACCAGCTCTCCCTACCTTTACAAATTTTCTAGAGAAAAAAGAAAAGAAAATTATATGCCAGTGACCTAGAAAAACCTGAAAAGCAGAGCGTCGCTGCTCTCAAGCCTAGTTTCCTGTGTCTCTCTTTATTATTATTTATTATTATTATTATCATTATTATTGCCCTCTGACACCTTTTACTTGATTGCTGGTAGACTTCAATTAATTTTTCCTGGCCCAAGGCCCATGCTAATTTGCGTGGCTATTCCATGCATTGGGTCAGGTCCACAAAGACAGCAGGCCAGCCTGAATTCACAGATTCCCATCCATCAAGTGGCCCAGACCCCAGTATGCTCACCATAGAAGACTGGAGGATAATGAACAATCCTACCACGACATGAAATCATGATTCACCAGGGTTGCTCTGTGGTTAAGCATATGGGTAAACCACTCCATCACCCTTATGTTCTACTTGTCAAACACTTGTGGGATTTCATTCTGGGCTTTGGACATGTAATTATGGTCCCCATTGTTTTCAAAGCCAGAACCAAGCCTCAGATTATATAATTAATTGTGAGTTGAGGCAAAGTGCCTCCTTTCATTTTACACTCTCATATATGAAAGCAATAGGAATCCTTGTTTAGTTCAGTAATACCATACATAGCAGAGACACATTAGTTTACATAATGCACACTACTGTTGGCATATTTTGCTGTTGTTATGACTGGTTAACCGGAAGCCTCGCTTAAACTGAAGGTAAAAATCCATTATGTGAAAGTCTGTTCTTCCCTGATATTTGTTGACATTGTCAACAAATCTCTCAGTCACCAGAAGTGACTATTTACTCATTCATTGATTCATTGATCCAATCAACATGCCAACAAATTCTTATTTCAGGCCAATGATGAATGGGAAGGGGGGTCCCTGGGTAGTTCAAACAGCTAATGTGTGTGGCTGTTAATCTAAAGGCTGGAGGTTTGAGTCTGCCCAGAGACACCTCAGAAGAAACACCTGGCAATCTACTTCTGAAAGATCAAGCACTG
>NW_006408776.1:2603855-2643381 GCF_000296735.1 Chrysochloris asiatica
GTGTGGAGAATTACACTATGTGTGAGGTGAATACACTTGGTCTCTGGCTTCAAAATCATGCACTTGAGATGGTGCCCACCCCAGGGCAGGGTGTAGGGGGGTTGTTACACCAGAATCACTTGGGAGCACTTAAAAATCATTCATGTCTGCCCACCCCACCCTAAACTCATTCAAGATTTTGATTCAGTAGGTCCAGGGCAAGTCCCTGGCATGAGCATTTAAAAAAAACTCTCTGAATTAATTCTAAGTATGGCTTTGGTTTATCAGCCACTGGCCTAGTGATCGTCTCAGAACTCTGTAGAACTTAGCTTTTGTCTGAGAGGCAACAGAATCGTGAGCCCCTCTTCACCCAGGCTGGAGTGCTGCCTGAGGTCTGGCAGTGCCTGTCCTGGACCAGCAATAATCGCAGGTGCACAGCTGAAAGGACCTGCCCCGTTCCTAGTCACAGCTCAGGTTTTGCTTTAGATGTGTGCATCTTTGTACATGTTAGGAAAAATGTGTGGCAGGCTTGTATCCTTTCACTATACTTAACCAATTTGTATGTTGAGTAAATCATCCAAGAAGTTGGATTATATGATGAAGAACACGGTATCAGGATTGGAAGAAGACTCGTTAGCAACCTGTGATATGCAAATAACACAACCTAGCTAGCTTGAAGCGAAGAGGACTTAAAATACTGATGAAGATTGAAGACCACAGCCTTTGGTATGGATTGCATCTCAATGTACAGAAAACAAAATTCCTTACCACCAGCCCAATAAATCACATCACAATAAATAGAGAAAAAATTGAAGTTGTCAGTTTTTTGGGTCCACAATCAATATTCATGGAAGCCACAGTAAAGAAATCAAACAAAGTATGGCATTAAGAAAATCTACTGTAAATGACATCTTTAAAGGTTTAAAGAGCAAAAATATCACTTTGAGAACTAAAGTGTGCCTGACATAAGTCATAGTATTTTCAATTGCCTTATATGGATGTGAAACTTGGACAGTGAATAAGGAAGACTGCAGAAGAATTGACGCATTTGAGTTATGGTGTTAGCAAAGAATATTAAAAATATCATGGACTGCCAGAAAAACAAACAAATCTGTGTTAAAAGAACTACATACAGGCAGAATGCTCCTTAGAAGGGAAGACGGCGAGACTTTGTCTCTCATATTTCAGACATGTTATCAGGAGAGATCAGTCTCTGGAGAAATGGACAGTTAGTGAAAAAGAGGAAGACCCCCCAATGAGATGGAATGGCATAATGGTAGCACCAATGGGCTCCAAGTTAACAATTGTGCAGACAGACAGCAGTGTTTCGTGCTGTTATGCATAGGGGTCACTATGAGTGGGAAGTGGTTAGAGGGAACCTAAAGAGAACAGCATCTTTGCTGTGTTTTGTCTTAGCCTACCACAGTCCTCTTTATGCTGAATTTGTGGAGTCCTGGTGTGACGCTCTGGGTTAACGCGTTAGACTGCAAAGTAGCTTTGAACCGTAAGGCTGGCGGGTCAAGCTCACCAGTCTCTCCTCAGAAACCCTATATAGGGTCGCTATGGGTCAGAATCAATCCGACAGCACTTCACAACAACAAATGCTGAATTTATATGGTTACCTGGCTTCTAAAGTTGACTTGTGATCTTTAATTTGGCCCCTACCACCTTGCATTCTGATGTTGGATTTGCATTTGTATCTCATGCCCATTGCTTTCTGACAAGCTGTGTATTGTGTGGAGTTGACAAAGTACTCTGAGAAGTAGCACCCAAGAAAATGTCAAATCCAAAAGGAGGATGCAGGTGGAAGAGAATCAGCTAGCCAAAGAGGCTGGTCAGCGGGGAGAACTTAGGAGGACATTACAGAGAAAGAAGAGGACTCTGGCAACAAAACCAAAGACGTCAACCCACTCTCATCAAATCTGTTCTCACTCATGGCAACCCTGTGTCATACAATGGAACTGCTCTAGAAGATTTTCTGAGCCATAATCTTTACAAAAGCAGACTGACGGGCGTTTCTTCCATGAGGCTACTTGGTAGGTTCATTGAACACTAACTACTTATATTTCTTTGACACGAGAACCAAATCATAGCAACTGCCATCGAGTCAATTCCAACTCAGAGAACCCCTATACAACAGAGCTAAACCACTCCATAGCATCTCTGAGACAGTAAATCTTTACTGGAACAGACAGCCTTGTCTTTTTCCCAAGGAGTGGCTTCTGGGTTTGAGCCACCGACTTTGCCGTTAGCAACCCAATACTTAACCCATTGTATTACCAGGGCTCTGACAAAAGAGAAGGTGTAAACGGGAGAGAGACAGGACAATTTCCTTCTATCCAAGTGCCCACAGCTGTGGAATGGGTGTTGAAAGCACAACCAGAGAATGCAGACCCCAGACAGGCTACAGGCGAGCCTGTGATGGATTGTCCAGACAGCTCTCCACTGAACTGCTCACTCGGCTGCCTTCCTCTCCTAGCTCCAGGGCCAGCTCCGTCCTTCTCTGCCCCTTCCAAGAGTAACCGTGACTAAGCTCTGAGGAGCTGTGTAAACACCCACCGGAACATCGCCAAGGTATCATTTTTGAATGACTGGCAACAGTTTGCTTCATGCAAAGGGCACTGCCAGCTTGCGAATTCTGGTTCTTTCTTTTTTTTTTTTTTTCCTAGTGTCAAGTCTGATTGTTTTGGATATGATATTCTGCCTTAATATGGCTGTTCTTGGAGACAATTCAGAAAAGAACTTTTTAATGTTTTATAATCATGTTTTACTTTTGCACATATAACATTTGGCCCAAATGACCCAGAATTAGGTATCTATTGAATTGATAAACCGAGTCAATCCATAAAACCTTACTTAAACAAGCAAACTGTTAAGTATGAATAAAATGCAGAACATGAGATAGCTAGTTTCAGTTTTCCTACTTCTGGGCTATCTATTGGTACTTGATGTTAAAAAACAACAACAATCAATCTTATTTTTTTACAAGAATAGCATATTATTTTTAAAGCCATTTAAAAATAGTCTGTACACATCATGCCTCTTTCCCCTAGATACTTCACTGTGTGTTTTTAAAGAAGAAGGATATAATTCTAAAGGAGAGTTTCCAGATTTAAGAAATTGAACAGTGAACAATACTATTAACCTTTGGGCTGCTATCCACAAGGTTAGTAGTTCAAATCCACCATTTGCTCCTCGGGATAAAGATGACGCTGTCTGCTCCCATAAAGATTTACAGTCTCCTGAACTCTGAGCAGTTCTCCTCCGTCCTAAAGGGCCTGTATGAGTTGGAATTGTTTCTATAGCAATGGGTTTATTAGCAGTACTATTACTGTTAACATTAACAGTACTGTTACCTAAAGTATGGTTAAGATCTTTTTAGTTGCATGTCATTTGTGTATTCCTTCCTTTGGCTTTTACTGAACATCTGCTAGGTGGGATCACCTAGGACTCTTCCTAAACTGGCTCCACAGTTTGCCTCCAGCCCCATCTCCCACACATCTGCATCATGTTCCCTCCAACTTGTTGTTGTTAAGTGCCGTTGAGTACGTTCTGACCCATAGCGATCCTGAATAGGGTTTCTGAGGAGTGGCTGGTGAGTTTGAACTGCCAACGTTGCAGTTCAAAATCGACCCTATTGTTGAGTGCTTATCCTACAACACCACACCGCACGCATCTATTTGGTACAGTCAGCACTGCCCTGTCCATCTGCAGTATCAATTGAAGACGGCATTGTCCTTGGGCCTCAAGCTTTTCCAAGTCAGATGACATCAATTATTGTTTTATTGTTAAGTGCCATCAAGTCGGTTCCGACCCATAGCGACCCTGTACAGGGTTTCCGAGGGTGTAAATCTTTACGGGAGTAGAAAGCCTCATCTTTCTCCCACGGAGCGACATCAATAGTCATACATTAATAAGGCCAAAAAGATGAGGACCACAGTGGCATTTGGCCTGGGTCTTGAAGGCTACTACAGTGGAGGTAGGATACCATGTACAGCCCCAGGGAACAGAACAAGAGTGGCATGATCACTGGAGGCTGGGCCTGGAGCATAGGTGTATAAGGTTGGGGATCCAACTGGACAGATCGATGCACGGATAAGGCTGGAAGAGTATGTCCAACCCACCAGAACGCCTTGCCTCTGCATGCTCTCAGAGTCTCTGTCATTTTCTGCTGCAGGTACGGATTACCGAGTCTGACATTTCTGTGAGGTAGCCCCTCCACTGTGATCGCCATTCCAGACCACATGTTCTCAGCCACCATCCACATCATATCATTCAGGTAGAAGGGACACTTGGATTTTTTCCTTGGGGGTAAGGAGGGAGCTGGTGAAAGGTGTTTCTTTCTCTTCGTTTTGACTTGAAAGCAAACCACATTTACCTTTTGCAGGGGCCCCCTCACTCAGGTGTGCAGCAGACGAGGCGGCACAACCGTCCAGGCCCTGGCGTGGAACAGTCTCTAAGGAGACTCATGTCTGAGCCTTGCAGCCCAAGTCTAAAAATAAGGTAAGCAAAGAAACCCAGGCTCAGGGATAAATGCTCTCACCAGGCCCCAGAAACGCCAGCTGTATCAAGTTCAGACTTCCTCCCTGCCAAGCCACAGGGTCGTGAGAGACTTCACATCTTGGATTCTAGAGCTGGGAAAGGAGAGGAGGAAGTGGGGAGGCAGGATGTGGTGGAGGGGCTGTGTGGTGCCTGGAGGGTCAGGAAGCGCACAGCAAAAATCCTCCTCAGGACTTTTCAAATGGTGCTAACCCGTTTAAGAAAACAAAAGAACACACACACACAAAACCCCTGGACAACTCTTTGCTTTAGTCTGCCTTCAGTGGAAACTGAGGTTTGGGAGAGTTCTCATAGAGGGTGGCCAGCCACTGTGAACTTGTGGTTTCTGAGTCTGCACAGCCATTAAAAAGGCCACTCAAATCACAATATTTACTCCATAAAACCACACGCGGCCCAAGTATCCGTTCATCAATGAACACACGGAACCTAGAACAATTTATCCGTGTTATTGTTGTTAAATGCTATCTAGTTGGTTCTGACTCATGGTGACCTTATATAGGGTTTCCCAGGAGCTGCTGGTGGGTTTAAACCACAGACTTTACAGTTAGCTGTCCAGTGCTTATCTTACTGAGGGACACGAGGAGTTTTGTAGACTGATAAGGATTGTTATTGAAAAGTCAAGTTCAGACCCCATCAGTGACATCACCATGGGGCACGGCCGGGGAGGAGGCGTGGTGGCACAAAAAGGACTATATAATTTTTGTGTAGTGTTTCAGCAGAAATATATATATATATATATATATATATGTTTTTTTCTAAAAATACCCTATAGTTGGTTGTTGGAAACTTGGTGTGGCACTATGGAATATGCACTGGCCTGCTAACCACTAGGTTGGCAGTTCAAAACCACCAGTCACCCCTTAGAAATCCTATACAGGGTCAATATGAGTCAGAACTGACTCGACAGCACTTAACAACAAACAACAACAGTTAGTTACTACAACTAAAACATTTTTTGTACATCCAACTGACAAAAAGCCGTGTATATATGTAATGTAATGGTACGCAATGTATAAAGATATCAGCAAGGCTAAAACAGTAAGCTAATTTATTTGTTGGCTGTCTAATGGGCTGTCAGAACTGTAATCATTCCCCAATTGCAGTGATGCTTTCACTCACCTGGTTTCCTCTGCACATGCTACAAGCACCTGTTATCTTCATTGCTGTCAGCATTTTCAGTCACTGATTTTCTGGTGACATCATGAATGAACCCACTGGGTGCCACCAGTCTAATGATGTCACAGGTCATCATCAATACCTTGGGACTCATCTACTCAAAAATATAAAGTGCTCTGCACTTTGAAGCCTTCATACAACTTGGAGAGAAAGATCTTCCCAAATGGATTGGTCTCTTAATTTTTCCACTCACTGAACAAACACACATCTAAAGGATTCATAGTTACACAATGTAATCATTGTTAGTGATGCCAGACCAATCTTCCCAAATGAAGCTGGTCAATTAATCTGAAGTGTTTC
Source organism: Chrysochloris asiatica (assembly GCF_000296735.1). Taxonomy (NCBI): domain Eukaryota; kingdom Metazoa; phylum Chordata; class Mammalia; order Afrosoricida; family Chrysochloridae; genus Chrysochloris; species Chrysochloris asiatica. The sequence goes on from NW_006408776.1 coordinate 2,609,871, forward strand.
AAGTTCTATTTGGTTGTAAATGATGAGAATAGCATGAACAGGGGAGTCTTTAGGTGAAACAAATGGTTACAAAAATTGGAGGTTTTGAGTCTGCCTAGTAGAGACAAAAAAAAAAAAAAAAGGTATGCGCTACTTCTGAAAACTCAACCATTGAGAACTCTACAGATGGAACACAGTTCTCCTCTGACGCATACGGGGTCACTGGGGAGGCTGTCTTCGGACATGGTCTCTCCTTTAGAATTGTTAAACGATATTGATAGAAAGGGATGGGAGAGAGAACCGGTATTTCAGGAGTGCCTACTGTTTTCCAGGCACAACTAATGGCTGATGAGGATGGAATTCTCATTTAGGCAAGTCTCAGGTCATGGGACTAGCATGGGAAACCTGGAGGCAGGATAGCATGTGGTTAAGACGTTGGTCTGAAACTCCACTGCCTGGGTTCACAGTCTAGTTCGGTCACTTATAAACAACGTACACTTGGACCATAGTTTGATTTCTTTGCACCTCATTCTCGTCTTTAAAATGGAGTGATAAATTATGGTTCTACAGGTTTAGGTTAGGAGCTCTGGTAGCATAGTGGCTACGAATCGGGCTGCAAACCTTCAGGTCAGCAGTTCAAAACTAGCTACCAGCTGTTCCGCGGGAGAAAGATGAGGCTTTCTGCTCCCGTAAAGATTTACAGCCTCGGAAACCCTGTACAGGGTTGCTCTGAGTCAGAATCGACTCCACAGCACATAACCACCACCAGTACTACTACTAAAAAGCAAAACCAAAAACAAACCAAATTAGTTGTCATTAAGTAGTCTCTGTCTTATGGTGACCCTGCATGTATCAGAGTAGAACCGTGTTCCATCCATAGAGTTCGCAATAGTTCCATTTTCAAAAGTAGATCACCATAGCTCCTTTTCTTTCTTTCTTCTTTTTTTTGAGTTCCACTAGTCAGAGTCCTGGTGTGGTGCTGTGGGCTAATGAGCCAGACTGCAAAGTCGTTTGAACTGCAAGGTCAGTGATTCAAGCTCACCAGCTGCTCCTTGGAAACCCTATACAGGGTTGCTATGGGTCGGAACCAACTCGATGGCACTTAACAACAATAACAACAGGCAGGCTCAAACCTCCAACTTTTTAAACCATTTGTACTGCCTAAAGACTCCCCTGTTCATACTATTAATCATCACTTACAATCAAATAGAACTAGAAACACCTCAGTTTATTTGACTAGATTCATTTGGGAAAGCTAGTCTGGCATCACTTATAACTAATACACTGTACAACTGTGACTTCTTAAATTGTATATTTTAGGGTGCAGACACAAATTGTGACCCATAGAACAAAATAAGAGTTAGTCTTTTGGTAGCACAGAAATAGGTTAATAGTATATGCTATCCTAGCGTTTCCACATCCCCGGAGTTAATGCCTCCCAAGAAGAAAAGAACTGTGTTTCCAGAGGGAAGTCCACCCACCATTTGATCCTTCTTCCTTTAATTTCAAAGAGACTTTCTGCAGTTATTCCATTTAGTTTTAAAGACTTGAAGTGTTATGAAATAAATTTGCTTATGGTGATGGATGGACATTTTGACAACCCGGTGCTTTGCTTCTAAAGCATTTTTATGACCACCTGATATCACCAAACAGTGAAATAGCACAGGACACCAATAAACACGAGGCATATCCCTCTCAGGTTGCAGAGAGATTAGGTGATCTGTTTAAAACTGCCCGGCAACCCGGTGACAGGCAAATTGGGTTGCCATTAGGCCACACTCTTTTACATGGAGGTAAAATGAAGGAGCGGGCCCTTCTTTGCCCATATGTCTTCAATTAGAAACAAAGGAAGTCAGGACTTTTGATACACTTGAGAAAAACAGTGAAACTTTACTAGCTAAATTGAAAATCCCTGTCACCAAAAGTCTGTGAGAATGAGTTTCTGGAGGGCCAGCCCTGCTGTAAACATGTCTGACTTGTGGTTGCAGAGTAGAAGAGACTGGGGACTCTGGAAGTTCTGGGAGCAGGAGCCGTGGTGGTGCCTTCCCTGGCCTTCCTGAGAGCACACAGGACATTTACACAGTTTCCAACCCAAATGCAAAACCAAAAAACTTGAGTCCGAATGTTCCCAGTCAAGTAAAACACATCCCGAGACCTCAGAAATGCTCTGTTCATCAGAAACCGTTTTTCCTGATGTCTTGTAATCTGGTCAGTTTTCATGGGTTTCAGGAAGGTTCCGGGTGGTCCCACGTCCTCTGGGAACTCTGTAGGTTTCATGGTTTCAGTTTCCGGAGTTTTCTGCTAGCCTTGGAGTTCCAGGGAAACCGAACTTGCTGAGGAAGTAAGTGCCAGCCGGTGTGCTGTAAGGAGGGAGGCAATCTTCATTAGGATTCTCCCCCATTTCTGAAGAATCAGACCTGACCAGAACACAGCCTGTGTGGAGGTACAGGCTTTTTGAAAATTTGATTGCTGCTACACTAGCTCTGGTAGCGTAGTGGTTACGAATCGGGCTGCGAACCTTAAGGTCAGCGGTTCGAAACTACCAGTCACTCCGCGGGAGAAAGATGAGGTTTTCTACTCCCGTAAAGATTTACACCCTCGGAAACCCTGTACAGGGTCGCTATGGGTCGGACCCGACTCGATGGCACTTAACAACAACACTTGCATAAGAAAGATGCTGAACTTAAAATTTCTAAACGTGTTATAATGATTTATACAATTTTTATAAGTGCCATTCGATCTCCTTACACCTCTTTTCGGGTGTCAGAATTGCTCAGTCTGATGCAGTTCCCACCCTAAGGGCCCAAGTCAGCTGTTCCCTGTGTGGGGTGAGGCTCTGATTTCTGCTTGAATGTGCTCCTCTAATTCAAAGTATGCAAACGAGGTTTTCTCCCTTCTGAACCATCCCATGCAATTTGCTTGAAGAGCTGAGCACATTTCACAGCAAGAGGATAAGGACAGTCCAAAATGGATGGAAAACGCTCAAATGAACCATTTGCATTTACTGTCCTCCTGAGGGAAAATAAGTGCAAAAACATCTGTTGTGAAACTTACAGCATCATCTTCAACTCCTCCAACTTTCTGAGTCCTGGTTTTGTATGGAATAGCACTAACTGAAGTTAAAAAAACAAAAATGCAAAATACCAAACCAAAAAATGTTGCCATTTAGTTGGTGCTGAGTAGGACTCTGCTCCACAGGGTTTCCTTAGTTATGCCGTTCATGAAAGGAGGTCTCCTCAGGCCTTTTGTTCTGCAGCAATGCTGGGTGGGGTTGAACTGCCCAAGGACCTAACCAAAGGCAAGGTGGAGGTTTTGAATGAATACACAAAAACTCTGATATATAGAAAACAGTCCAAAGACACCAGTTGGAAGACAGAGAAAGTAAAAACGAAAAGTACACCAGCAGTTTCTCAAACAAGTCAGTGGAGGGACTCTCAAACAATGGAACCAGCTGAGGAGAGTCAGTGAGGGTACCAGGCAACCCAAGCTGTGCCCAAATCACACAAAGCCATTTGCCTGCCCTCTAACAACCAATTCAGGAAGCCCAGCCCAGGGATCTAAATGAGCGGGAATCTTTTCATACATTTCCAGCCCAGCAAAATGCTCCTCTTCCTGAAGATAGGACAAGCATGGGCTTCTGGAAACTAGTAAGTAGAGGACTACGGTGCAAAATGTCAAGAGGAGATCCACCTCTTCAAGATTACTGGAGTTGGGCTTCATTATCTGTCTTTCTGTTCTGGGGGATACCAGGAAACATGCATAGATATCAGATGAGAATCTTCCCCTCACAGCTTCATATCAATTGTGGAAAGACCAGACAATATCAGATCAAGGGCTCAGCATCCAATTAAGACAGGTACGTCGTCAAATACCAGGTTTCCCTGGATAATGCAAGTGGTTCATGAGCTTGGCTGCTTAGCAAAAGCTTGCGGGCTGGAGCCTACTTAGAAGCATCTTGGAAGAAAGGTCTGACCATTTACTTCTACAAAATCAGCCACTAAGAACCCTATGGAGCATATTCTATTCTAGTACACGTAGGGGCAACCACAAATAGGAATTGATAGTAACTTAAAAAAAAAAAAAAATCAACCTGCAAATTGGTTTTCTTCTTTTCTTTTAGAGTTGCTTTAATCCTAATTGCATTGTGTCCCTAGCTTGGTAACAAAAAGACCCATCCTTGGACCAATTAGAACAGAGTAAAGACAATGTCTAGGAGCATGTGAGACTGAACAGCAGGCCTCTGGTAACAGTGACAATCTTGACTCAAAACCAGTTGGATCTTAATCAATAACATGCTTTGACCTTGCAGCGCAACTGATAGCGCTGTTTCAGTCTGGACTGCAAAAAGTACCCAAAGTTTTTCAGCCCTTACTTTGACTTGTCTTGTCTTTTTTATCTATGTCCAACCAGGACCCTCCCTGGGTGCACTTTGGATCCTTAGGTCAAAGCTGTTAGAAGCAAGCACTTGGCTGATACCTGCCTCTGTCTCCTTAGGATGGAGGACTTCCCTGTGAAGATTGAATCTTTGCTGATCTTGGCACATTCTGAGATCCTGCACATATGTGGGCCCCAACTGTGACCAGCTGGATGAATGTCACCAGGGAAAACCTCTCATCACAGCGGGTCATTTCCTTTCTCAGGCTACAAGCATAGAGTTTTGTCAACTGGGGCAAGAGAAAGTAGGTCGACACAGAACTGCTGGCTGGAAGAAGGAAATCATACAATGTTGATTAGAGGTATCTATGATCCGTGGTGAGATAGAGACCTCATCTCTGCTGAGGGTGACTTTGGACTACACCCATTTGCCTTCTATTTCTGAAGGGCATGTGGTGTGATTCCAAACCATGCAACTCACCAAAATCAGCACTAATTAGCCAGCTTTTCACAGTCAAATTTATTTCCTAAGAATCAGCATATTTCTAGCTTGTGTCTGACAATGTTTCCAAGTGTACATGGCCCATAGTTCTGGATGTAGCAGAGCCAAACTTAGTTTACCACTTCCACAAAAAGTTATTTCCTCATAGGTTCTTCTCTGTTGGTTAGCTGCCTGAAATCCTTGACGAAGACAACAAGATGTTTCATTCTAGTTTCTGATGTAAAAACTATATGCCATGTGACCAGAGGTGCCCACTGAAAATGTCCACTATGATTTCAATGGATGATACAGATTTTTGCCTGAGTTTTAAGTTTTTTAGGTGGTTGGGGATGGGGATGGGATGAGGATGGGCAGGGGTGCCCTAGAACACAAGGACCATGGGTCACCTGCAAAGGGAAGAGGTATCTGAAAGTATACAGAAAGGAGCATGCAGGGGAAAGTCAGACAGCTTCACCGACTCCACAATTTGTCTGGTCTGCCAGTTGATGATTCTTTTGTCATCAGTAGAACCAGTCCCTTTGTCAGACCTCTCAGTGGGAAGGTAAGCTGCCTTTTTCCTTCCCAGCAATGCTAACAGAGGCTTAGCTTCCTAGGGTACCAGAACCAGCAGCACACAGAGACTGCTCATTCACTGAATTAAGCTGACTCCACTCAGCAGAGCTGAGTGGCTGTCTTCCATGCGAGGACCAGCTCTCATTCACCAGGTTAGAGGCAAGTAACCCAGCACTGTGGCTTCAAAGCTTCAAGGGCAGGAATCCATAGGTCCACAGCCAACCTGGGTCTCCTAACGGGGGATATGATATGGAAGCAGAGGCTACTTCCGACAAACCAGCCACATGTTTCCATCGGATCCTCAAAGGCTGAACGCACCCATAACTCAGTCCGAGAAGATGAGTCTCTTATCAGAAAGAAGGCACCTCAAGACGAAGTTAAACTTCCCTCATCCTCCGCTTTCCCTTTACTGCTGCCTAGCTATGGGGGAATTCAGGAAGCTTAGCTTTACTACCAGGGTCTTCCTCTCCTCTTTAATGGCACTGGTGGGAGTAAAACAGAACCAGCTTTTCTCAGAATTGCTGCTGAACCATTTTGCCAAAAAGTGCCACAGGCAGAGCACATGGTGTATAAATACATTGAAAGTTTTTCTGTTAAAATGGATTTGGGCTGGACTATCTGGGAACTGATTGAAGAGACTGGATCTGGCTGACTCTTCATATTGACAAAATAAGAAGAATTACCAGAAAACCCTAAAATCATCTGTTGCATTAAAAATATTATTACTCTGAATACAAAAGGCGATACTTGTTTTCATCTCCAGCATTTCCTTGGACATAATTAAACCGTAGCGAAGTGGTTATGAATGAGGCTGCAAACCTTAAGGTCAGCAGTTTGAAACTACCAGCTGTTCCATGGGGAAAAGATGAGGCGTTCTGCTCCCGTAAGATTTACAGCCTTGGAAACCCTGTACAGGGTCACTATGAGTCGGAACCGACTTCACGTAACCACCACCACCATCCCTTTTAAGGGGAGTGTGGTGGCACCATACAATAAGCACTGGACTGCAAACCATAAGTTTGGTGGTTCGAGTCCACCAGGTGCTCTGCAGGAAAAAGATGAAGCGTTCTGCCCCTGCAAAATTTTTAAAAACCTCGGAAACCCATTACTGGGTCGCTTTGAGTCGCATGCAACAAGGAGCTCTGGTAGTGTAGTGATTATGAGTCGGGCTGCTAACCTCAGGGACAGCAGTCCGAAACTACCAGCTGTTCTGCAGGAGAAAGATGAGGCTTTCTGCTCCCATGAAGATTTACAGCCTGGGAAACCCTGTACAGGGTCGCTGTGAGACGGAACAGACTCCACGGCACATAACAACGACAACAACAACAACATGAGTTGGAACTGACTCAATGGTGCTTAGAAACAACAACAACAATCCCTTTAAAGGTTGTTACTGTTGTTAAATACATTTGGGTCAGATCTGGCCCATAGCAATGCTGGTTAGGGTTTCTAAGGTGTAGCTGGTGGGTTTGAACCGCCAATTTTGTGGTTCAAAGTGACCTTACGATCCAGCGCATGATCCTGCAGCTCTACACCAGGACTCCCCCTTAAAGGTAGTGGTGGTGATGTGCCGTGGAGTTGGTTCCGACTCACAGCGACCCTGTACAGGGCTTCTGAGGCTGTAAATCTTTACAGAAGTAGAAAGACTCATCTTTTTCCCACGGAACAGCTGGTAGTTTCGAACCGCTGACCTTGCGGTTCACAGCCCGAATCATAACCACTACGCTATCAGGCCCCCTTAAAGGTAGGCAGTATCATATTTGTTTTCACAACCTTAATTTGATGATGTCCTTTAATTCTTTCACTCTTTCATCTTTTAAAAAATCATATAACCTACAAAAAGATATTTGGAAGATTACTCTATTAACTGGATTCATGAAACAACTCTGAATATATTTCCTTATTCTCTGATTGATTGTGTGGGAAATAAATAAACCCAAATGGTAGTATGTTTATATTTCCAAGTCAGGAATATTTTTCTCTCACTGCTCTACTTCTAAAACAGGTTCCCAAGAAAGTGCATAAAATATCAAAATAGCATTTTCGAAATCTGCCAAACCTTTAATGTTCGCATCTCAGCAAGAAAATGCGTAACTAGTGAGTAAACTGCCTCTTTGTCAAACGTAAATGTGGCAAATTCTAAGGTGGTTCCCTTTTCAACTAAATTGTCTCAGCATGTGGAGCAGCAGGGAGAATGTTTCCGATAGGATCCAGGCGAAAAACCAATCTTTCTGTTATTTTTCCAGAAGGGCATCATATTAAATTCCCGAGAGAAATGATGAGACATTCGTTGTGAAATGGTACTTTTCCTCTCAGAATCACCTACCTGATTGAAAATGTGTTTGATTCTTCGGGGCGTGTCTGTAACGTTCAAGGGAGTACAGTCACAGCCTTCTTCCTTCACAGGCAGAGGAGATATTAATGAATTCTGAAACCTGACTCCTTGCTCAGATTTCCACCAGGCCTGACCTCCTCAAGACCTAGCCTGACTCCACATACATGCTTTTTGAGAGACACGGTTTTTTCTCGTCTGGAGAGCAATGTAATTAGAAAGCCATTTGGCCCACACACGCTGCTTCCATCGGCACTTGGCATGGCTTCCACCTGCTTCTGGCAGAGCTGGTTGTGTTCTGCCGTGGCTGTCCTCTGAGCTGTCTAGCAGCTCACGGAATCCTCATCTGTGCTTACTCAGAGGCCAGGTAGGGCCAGGCTCAGAAGGTGGCTACACTGGATCCTGGTGTCAGTATGCGTTCCCCAAGACTCCTGGGCATTGTGATGAGACATCTCTTTACAAAGCAAAGCTTGGTGGTGTGATACAAGCTGACTCACCACCCTGCCTGTCTGCGTTCCTGTCTTTATTACTGAGTGCCCGGGTGCAAAGGGTTTCCGGTGGCAAGTTTAACTCCAAACCAAATTCATGGTACTGCTCCCAACTTTTCTCTGCATTTCCCAAATGCAAGTTAGCTGAGTGTCAAGCATGAGAGAGCCTTTGTATCTCTCCTACTTAGCGCTCTGCTGAAGGAAACATTTCTAGGGCATCGTTACTGGGCTGACCGAAGGGCATGAGCAAGGAGGGCTCCTCATCGCCCCCAGAGGAGCTTCTAGTCCCCTTTGGAAGAAAGAGAATAGAAACGGCACAAGAGGAGGCTATAAAAGGGCTATAAGTGTTCTGGTCTATGACCAGAATATTGGAACCAGGGTTATTTGAATAGAGGTACTTTGCACTCCTGATGTGGCGCTGTAGGATAAGCACCGGGCTGTTAATCACAAGGTCAGTGGTTCAAACCCACTGACTGCTTCTTGGAAACCCTAAGCAGGGTTGCTATGAGTCAGAACTGACTCCATGGCGCTTACCAACAGGAACAACTTTGGATCTTTTAGCATGGAGTGTGTGCTGGGTGGTATACTAGTTTTGGACGGTTGCTGTAGCAAATGACCTCAAAGTTAGTGGCTTAGAAAACATACATGTATTTTTGTGCTATCCTAGAGGCCAGAATTTTGAAATCAGTTATTTTGGGTCCAAACCACAGCACGGTAGGACAACAGTCCCTCTATCCTTTTCCAGCTCTTAGTGGTAGGTGACATCCCTTGACTCTTAGCATCATCACTTCAGTATCTGCCTCTGTGTTTATCAAATCTTCAAATCTCCTTAACTGAATTATCTTTTCAAAGTCCTTTTTTTTTTTTTTAAGTGGTTACAAAACAAAATAATATATTAAAATGCAAGGGAACAGTATAGACCAGAGTTGTTAAGGTCAGATTTGGTGTTGGCATTTTAATATTCAGCTCCTGGTCACTGTTACCAGTCGTAGAATAAATTTGTTGGCGTAGTGGTCTAGCATTAGACTGGGAACGGTCAGAATTCTTCATCTTCACAACATTGAATGTTGTTTAAGGAATGAATTTCGCACTATTCCTCCCCTTCTTCTGCCATCTCTGTCTCCTTGTTCCTTATGCACCACCGCTCTCATGACAAATGTGTCAGAGTGTTGCTCTCTGACTTCCTTCATCGCCTAGGCCAACGCCTGGTCATGATCAATATCTGCATCTCCTGGGATCACAACACGTTTCTCAATTCTTGTTTCCGATATTCCACCTTTTACAGTCTTGGTGATATGTGTGGTAGCTGTTGTCAACACGGACTCAGATGTGATGGTTTGCGCAGTCAATAACATCTCCTTGGTAGAGATTTCTGTTCTTTGTGAGGCATCAGAAATTGTTACCATCTCTGTTTTTACCACTGGTGGCTCGAAACAACATTTTGTGGCAAAACATCAATGTCAACACAAGATGCCTGTCCGTTAACTGTGTGTGGCTCTTCCTCTGCATCTTCTCTCACGTCTTGCTTAATACCGCCTTCGCTTATATTCTTCTCTCCAGATACCTTTTATGCAACTACATCCTGGATCACTGTTTCTATGATGATTCTATTGGCACCTGCTTGTTTGACTGGGCTGGCTTCTGGCACTGCCTCCTCCCTCTCTTCTACTTTGGCTGCTTGGATGGGTTCCTCATCTGCCTCTTCTTCATACTCCTCCTGCTCCTCCCTTATGGTGTCCTCAGTCACACAGTGGTGGGGACGGTACTTGCCCACATCTTCTTCATTCTCACTGCTGCTGCTGCTCTCAGAAGACAGGCAGGTGGAGTCTTTTTGTGTCAGTGTCTCCACTTTATGAATCGCCTCAGGACCACTCCCAGGTGACCTTTCTTTACCTATGATAACACTATCGTCTTTCCCAACATCTGCCCACGCCTTCTCATCCATTACATTCAGAGTCTCATGTGAACGCTTTCCTTCAATGAGTTGCAAATGTGGGTCTGTAGTTTTGCTTCTGACTTCTCTTCTGCCATTTCCATCTTGTACCCCGACAGGACTCACAACCTCCCCCACAGGCCCAGAAAAATCCTTCCTAAGACTTTGGTCCACAACACCAATCAAAGCTCCGTCTAGACTCCTAGAGACTCATTTACTAGAGGTGCGCTCAAAATGTGGACCAGGCATATCATTGAGGATGCCTGCCTGGTGGCTTTGAGCCTGGGTGTGGCCACTGTAGTGGAATTTGGACCCCAAGGTCAGGAACTTCGCCTTTGGCGGCTGCTCTAGAAACACAAGTCTGTAAAAGGTATGATGCTCCACACACACTTTCCATGACCTTTTAGCTGCCCAGTGCTTTGGCAGTTTGAATCCAGTGGTGCTCTCAAACTGTTCCAGCTCACCTGGCCTCACTTTACTGTAGAAGTTGCTGCGTTTATAGGAAATTTTCAAGATTTTTCAGCCAAGTAAAAAGACCGATTCTGAGTCTGTCTTTGTAAATGAGAAGTCCGTTAGCATACACGCCCAGCTTGATGTTCACACCCTCGGAGTCCTTAGCATGATGCAGGTCAACTCCATACATGGAGAGCCTCTTTGCATTTTCTAAGAACTGAGAATCAGCTTGTGTTGGAGATAACCCCCTGTGGGTTTTCTGCGGCTCGACCACTTTCTCTTCCCATTCCTTAGTCTGGGTGGGGACAAATTGGAAGTTACTGAGGTCATCGTGATCATGCTCTTCCGGGTCATAGTACCCAAGGTCAGTCTGCAGTGTGTAGGATCCCAAGAGGGCATGAGTAATGAAAGAGCAGGGCAGGCGGCCAGAGGCAATGTCCTGCCTGAGTTGAAGACACAAGAAAGTATCTGATGATATCTTTGGTCAACTGAGAAGGATCAGGAGGATAAAACGTCATATGAAAAGTGAACAGCCAGGGAAGATTTCTTAGTTGTCTCTTTGTTTCTTTAGCAGGAGCTAGCCAGGTTTTCTACTCATGTTTTCCCTGAAACACAAGTCCAAAATAGTCCTTCTCTAGGAGACTGAGATGTTCACATAGTTGGTCAAATAACACTTATCCCTTAGCGTTTCTCCAGGCCACAGATGAATTCACTGCCAGCCAGGAGGGTCACTTTACACTGGGCAGTTGTGGTTTTCTTTGTGGCTTTTTGAGATTCTATCTCAGTTTTTTGCTCACCAGTTTGCACTTCCTCTGTCTCTCTATTTTGTTGCTTCTCCTTCTGGTTTTTCTTCTTGATTTTCCTTCTTCTCTTCTCTCTTCTTACTTTCTTCTCCAGCAGGCTGTATCTCAGCAACATGCACGGAAGCTATGGCTTCTTTAATCTCCCGGTGTTTTCTCGGAACTGCTTCTTCAGCATCACCCTTGGCCTACCTCTCTTCTTCCGGAAGAGATTCTTCTTTATCTAGGATGAGTAGTCTCCTTTTTGTCTCCTCCATCTTTGGCCACGACTAAGTTGTATGACTTTTGCTTCTGAAGCATGGAGGTCTGAATTCAGAAATACCGCTGCTCTCAGATGGGACTGTCTCTCTCTCTTCTGATGGCATGAACTACTTTAGCTTTCAGCTGCAGGAGATGAGTGAGAACTGTTCTCCTCTGGTTCGGGTGATTGGTTCTGCTGATTTTCTGCTTCGTCTTTAGGTTTCTCTTTAGTTAAATGGTCAGATTCCTTTTTCACTTCAGACATGCAGTCTACATTAGGAGCCAGGATCAGAGCATATTATTTACCAGTACTGGATTCGCTGGGTGGCTGTAAATCTCACCATGCACAACTGCAGCCCAGGTCTGTGCTCGTTGACAGCACCTTGTTGCTTGGCACTGCACAATCCCAGGATGCCATCCTGGTGTGGCACTGTAGGATCAACACTGGACTGTGAGCTACCAGGTCACTGGTTCAAACCCATCAGCTGCTCCTTGGAAACTCAAGCATGAAATCCTTCTCCAGGGACGGGTCTTTGGTAACTAAATGTCCAAAGTATGAGAGACAAAGTCTGGCCATCTAGTCTTCAAAGGAGCATTCAGACTGTACTTCTTCCAACAAAGTAGATGTCAGAAGAGATGCTGAAACTCTTCTTCAGCATAGACATGCCCGACACCACACATCAGGAGCTAGCTTGCCCTGGGAACCTGTCCCGTTTCAGCCCCAGCCACCGGGCTACTGCACCTGCCTCAGCCCTCCACTAAGTTTCAAATTGAAATTCCTTTTTTTTTTCAGTACAAGGTAACAATAATACATTCCAGGAATTGTTAAGCAACGTGGAGGTGGTTCCAACTAATGGTGACCCTATATAGGGTTTCCAAAGCTGTAAATTTTTGCAGGATCCGAAAGCCTCATCTTTTCTCCACGGAGCAGCTGGTGATCTTGAACCGTGGACTTTGTGGTTATAACCTCCAGAGTCAGCACACTCCCTTTCCAGGCACTGTTGTTGTTAAGTGCAGTCAAGTCGGTTCTGACTCATAGTGTCCACGTAGAGGATTTCCAAGGAGTGGCTGGTGGGTTTGAACCGCCAGCCTCTTAGTTAGCCATCCAACGCTTATCCAACAGTGAGCTAGATATCTTTTGTTGTTGTTGTTAAGTGCTTTTGAGTCGGTTCTAACTCATAGCGACCTTGCATAGGGTTTCCGAGGAGTGGTTGGTGAGTTTGAACTGCCGACCTTACAGTTCAAACCAACCTTGAGGTCTAGTGCTTATCTTACACTGCTTTGGGGTCATTATGAAGCACACCACTGGAGACTACTAAAGTCACTCCACTGGGAGGTGTGCCACTGTGAAGTGGAGAGGTTTGTGAGATTATGTAAGATAAAGTAGGAGATAAGGGTGGGTGGTGAAATGTGAAATGGGGGCAGGGAGGGTAAGGAGAAATGAAGGTTATGTGGCAACAAGCCAGATTCCCAGGACAAGGGCACTGCCACGGCAAAGGACCGCAGGAAGAAGGATGGGTTTACACGAGGGAGATTCACTGGAGGCAAAGCACTGACAGATGTCTAAGTAAGGGCACATCCAGTTTTGGTGAGGACTAGTTTAGACAATATAGCTGCCTTCTTTAAGGAAATCATAAACCAAACTCAAACATAAGCCAGTCATCCTTGAGTTGATGTCCAGTGTTGGTGATCCCATGTGTGTCAGAGCAGGACTATGTGCATCAGCTTTCTTGGCTGTGACTTCTCAGTAACACATCAACAAGTCTTTCTTTTGAGGTGTCTCTAGGTGGACTCAAACCATCAGCCTTTTGGTTAGTAGGTTTGCCTCACATAATAATACAAAGTAATAGCAAAAAGTAAGGAGCTCTGGTAGCATAGTGGTTACGAATTGGGCTGTGAACCACAAGGTCAGCAGTTCGAACCTACCAGCTACTCCGCAGGAGAAAGATGAGGCTTTCTGCTCCCATAAAGATTTACAGCCTCGGAAACCCTGTTCAGGGTCGCTATGGGTCAGAACCAACTCGACGGCACTTAACAACAACAACAACAAGAGCAAAAAGTAGTCAAGTAAGAAAGGTAATATAAAGTTACAAATACAGAATTTGTATTACGAATGAGAGGAGAAATAGCAATAAATTACAAATTATAAAAAACTGACAAATAACATGAATGTCAAACAACCTGGAAAACAGCATACTTTTATTGACTGTTTCACACCACTCGCTTTCCGGATACTTAGAACACTATTGGGAATGCTGGCCGAGCCGTGGTTAAGTACTCAGCTGCAAACCTACAGTTTATTTTCTCTATGAGAGAAAGATGTGGAGGGCAGCTTCTATAAAGTTCACAACGTGACGACCCCTGGGGACAGAGTTCTATTCCTACCTGTAGGGTCACTCAGTTAAGATGCACATGACTTTATTTTCCCTACACTTTTGTTTGTAAACTTTTGAATACATTCTTTACGACAAAAATAACTTTGTAATCATTTCTCTAGAAAGACGAGAACATTCAATTATTTCCTCTGGCATGATTGATCAAAATGTGTTTGTTTTCTATAAACTATAGTTTAGAAAAGTTTCTTTCATCTTTGTAATTGCGTCAATTTTTAGGATTGTTGTCAAAATTAGCAAAAACCTCTTTCAAGTCTCTTTCCTACATGAACTATTAAAATACATTCCCTCTGTATTTCTATAGTACCACAGTGTTGATGTTAAGTGCTGCCAAATTGATTCTGACTCATACACCCTGTAAAGGGTTTCCGATATTATACTATACATCTTTTTTGAGAGCAGAAAACCTCATCTTTGTCCCATGGAGCAGCTGGTGGGCTAGAACTGCCCACCTTATGGTTCACAATCCAGTACAGGGATTTTGATCATTTCTGTTTTGTGCATATCTCAATTTTTAAAGAGAAAGAAAGAAAGAACATTGGTAGGATGCATATATAATTGTGAGGGGGGGGCTTCAAAAATTTCATGAGAAAATGGAATTTTTCCACAAATTTTTGGAAGCCCCCTTGTATATGTTACATGGTTGTTGTAAACTGCCATTGAGTTAGTTCTGACCCATAACGACCATGTATAGGGTTTCCAAGGAACGGCTGGTGAGTTTGAACCACTGACCTTGAGGTTCAAACTGACTTTTTGGTCCAGTGCATGATCCTACAGCGCCAGTCCTGGACTCCATGCGTTGCATTATCCAGTAAAAAAATCTAACAGAAGAAAATGTCATTTTGGTTCTGCATTAATTAAAAAAATAAAATTTCCACATATAATTTGACAAATCAGATGTTTGGAAGAGTGTAGCACAGACTAGTTTATGGCTTTGTATATTGCAAAGCTTATGTACTGTTGGATTTCTCATATTTCCTTCTCATAATTTTGTTGGGAGAAGTATTCCTATACTGGGATTGCCCTTGTCAGTTCTGACTCATAGCAATCCTGTATAGGGTTTCCAAAGAGCAGTTGGTAGGTCTGAACTGCCCATTTTGTGGTTCACAGCCCAGTCCTGATTCTACAGCACCACAGATGACTAGCAGCAATTTAGCTATGCTCAGAAGAAACCACAATCTAACTGTAACCCATTACACTCCAACTGGAGTCTTGGGGTGGCGAGGCACTGCTAAGGTAAAAGTTGGTGGTTCAAACTCACCAGCCTCTCCCCATAAACTCTACACAGGGACACTTAACAGCAACAACAAACTCAAACTAGATGTATCCTCAATTCAGTTTCCTCTTAGCCAGATCCCCAAAAGACCCACAGCCCTCTAAGACCATCAAACACAGGGCAGGCATGATAGAATGGAAGTGGAAGTTGGAGTGGTTAGAACGAAAGTTGGAGTGGAAAGAGGTAGTGGTCTACACTGATTTTGGCAAAAATAGATTAGCTTTGGGAAAAAAAAAAGAGAGAGAGACTACATTAACACATTTTAAGGGTCCCTCTCAGGACCTTGGGAGTCCTGGTATGGCACTGCAGGTTAATGAGCTGGACTTCAAGGTCATCTTGAACCACAAGGTTGGCTGTTTAACCTGACCAGCTACTCCTCAGAAACCCTATACAGGGTCACTGTGAGTCAGAACTGACTCGATGGCACTCAACAACAGCAACAACTCAGGGCCTTGCAGGAGAAAGCTGAGGCTGTCTGCTCCCACAACAATGCACAGCATCTGTTCTGTTCGATTCTTTCTTATAGGGTCGCTAGGAGTTGGAGTTAACTGGCGGCAGTGTATTGTCAGGGTCTTGGAAGGAGCAAGCAAGAGGCCCTGGAGCTCAAGCTTCATTAGCTTCATGGCAAATTCACCTCTGTATCTAGGAGTCAATCAGGTGTAAAAGCCTTTAATGAGATCACCCAGGAGACAGAGCCAAGGACTTGAGAGATGTGCTCTGGACTAATGAGGTATCCAGATGCACCCACCTAACACTTGAATCTCTCAGGCATTCCCATGGAGTAGAAAGAGTCTTCTTCCACGTTTTTAATCAGTTAGTTTTTCATTGGCAGATGAATTACTGAGCTAATGAAAATTAATATTTACCTGGCACATCTATCGGTTGGTCATACTGTGGGGGCTTATGTTTGTTATAGGAAGTTATCCTACTGGTGTTTCAAATACCAGCAGCATCACCCTGCTAGATAGGTTTCAGGGGAGCTTCCAGTCAATTCCAGGCCTGGAAATCTACTCATGAAAATTAGTCAATGAAAACTCTATGCCTCACAACAGAATATTGCTGTAAGATGCGTTGCCTGGATTGGAAGCCACTCGAAATCCACATGGCTGTGACAAGAGACTCAAGTTTAACAAGGATCATAATGGCACAGGAATGAGCATGTTCATTCTGCTGCACGTGGGTCACAATGACTCAGAGCTGACGTGACAGCAGCTTACCGACGTATCAGGGGACCTCAAAAAGTTCATGGAAAAATTCCACTGGCCTTTAAAGTCCATCTTTCCACAAACTTTTTGAAGCCTTTTCATGTATTCACCAACCCACCCTATACTTCTAAACAACAAACTATGGGCATATTCAAGATGTAGAGAACATTGTAGTCTTGAAGACACAGTGTGGGTTGTGATGAGTACTTTTGCTTTCCTAACAAAACAAAAACTTCACAGTGATTGGCCTGTCCTACTAACTTTCAGACCCTGACATCCTGAAATCTGTTCACTCTGCCTCTTGGGTTATTTGTAATAGACACTAAGAGCTGGAAGTGATAGAAGACCACCCAATTCCTCACAGCTAGGTCTAGTCAATCTCACAGAGATTTATCCAGACCCTGGGGCATCTATGGAAGAGGAGTAATGACATATATGTACTATCTGAATACATTGAATCATTTCTCTTAATGTGACTGCTATCCCTCACCTCCCACCCCAGGTCTTCAGTTACCCCTGCAATTGCTTTCCCGAGGATTGATTCAGAGCCTGTATTATCTGGTACGTCAAGGAGCTCTGATAGCATAGTGGTTACGAATCAGGCCACGAGCCGCAAGGTCAGCAGTTCTAACTACCAGCTGTTCTGCGGGAGAAAGATGAGGCTTTCTGCTCCTGTAAAGATTTATAGCCTTGGAAACCCTGTACAGGGTCACTATGACTCCACAGCACATAACAACAACAAGAAGTAATGCTGGGTAGTGTAGCAGCCCAGAATTCAAGTGGCTAAGCACAATAGAGGTTTACTTTTTCATGCAAGAAAAATCCAATATGGCTATTCCTATAGGCAAGTGTCCTGGTATGGCACTGTAGGATAAGCAATGGACCACTAACCAAAAAGGTTGGCAGTTAAAATCTACCAAACCGCTCCTTTGAAACTTTATACAGGGTTGCTATGAGTCTGAACCAACTTGATGTCACTTAACAATAACTAGGCAGGTGGTGCAAATGGGTAAATGTATGACTGCCTGCCAGAAGGTTGGTGATTCCAACCTGCTCAGAGGCATCTTAGAAGGCAAACCTAGCAACTGCTTCAGAAAGGTCACAGGCTTGAAAGTCTAGGGAACCATTCTATCTGCGCATATGGGAGATGAATCAACTTGATGGCAACTAATTACAACAACTAGGCAGTTGGTTTTCTGCGTCATAAATCAGGGAATCTGAATGCTTTCCATCTCGTGGGTCGACTGTCTCTTAGGGCTTTGGAGTTACCTGCTGGATCCTGTGTGTCTGACCTTAGGGGAAAGAGAGTGCATAATGGTCAAGGTTACTTTTACAGACTAGGCATTGAAGGGATGTTCATCGCTTCTGCCTACATCCCATTCGTCAGAACTCAGTCATGTAGCTTTCTTAGTTGGAAAATGTGGTCTAGCTCTATATCCAGGAGGAAAAAAAATAGATTTTGGTCAGTACATGAGTTTCTCCACATAAGAACTTTATAAGCCACACAACCAAATGCATTTACTATCTCCTGCATTACATTATCCCCATCTCCCTCTCTCTCTTTCCAAGAAGAGGACATGGAAACACAGAAACCTTGAATGTAAAATTCAAATCTGGATCAAGAAGTCTTTTCTCTTGACTCTGTGCCCCAAAGCTGGTCCACATCTCACTCTTGGATGAATGCATGGGGTGCCTTCTTCCTGGGATTGCTCTCATGACTTGCTCTGAGCTACGGAGCAGACTAGGACAGCCTCTTCCCAGAGGGAGACCTGCTTGGAACATCTGGGATGCATATGTGCTGGCTTGCTCTGAGTGCAATGGTCTTAAGCCCTAAAATCCTGCGAGGTCTGCTTTTTGTCTCTTAAAGATGGTCTCTCCCCTTTGCACTATTTAAGGGCTGAACTCAATGGAGACAACCTTCTTTGACAGTTGACAGGGAATTCTCAGTGGAGGAGAGTTGATTTTGGAACAATTCCTGCTGTCAGTCCTGTAAAGCCCAAGTTTCCTGACCTATCGGGCATGCTGACAAATCCATCTGCTTTTGCAGTTATTCATTCGAAGGGCTTAATTATAAAAAGCTTATCTAAAGTTAAGCTGAGATAGCGTACATGAAATGACATATTTCTCTAGTCAGTCATTCCATTCTCTGGCCTCTTCCCTGTGATGCTATTCACAGGTCTAAGCAATGCATATTTCTTGGTTGCTGAAGGCGCAACAGGAAGAAATGCTTTTTGCCCAATCTGTGTAGCTGTTTCTCAGCACTTTATTTCTCATGAAAGTGACCGTGGAGATGAGGTGCCTCTACTATGTGACCTCCTAATTCATAACAGTAAGAGCAATATTATGAGTAGAGTAGATTCATAAATGGTTGATCCAGAATGGGTTTTTAAGGAAAACTAAGGACCTCTGGTAGCATGGTGGTTACGAATCTGGCTGCTAACCTTGGGTTCAGTAGTTCGAAACTACCAGCAGTTCCACTGGATAAAGTTGAGGCTTTCTGCTCTCATAAAGATTTACAGCCTCAGAAACCCTGTACAGGGTCGCTGTGAGTCGGAACCAACTCCACAGCACATAACCACGACCACCAAAATGCTTTTGATTCAGCTTCAACTTTCTGCATTTGAGATAGAGATCTCTCAGGGCTCAGAATGTTCTTCCCCAATGTTCTTAATTGGATGGACTGTGTGCTAACCCTAAGAGGGATGGATGAGGTGCTCCATTTTTCAAGATGCTGTATGAACAACTTTGCAAGAAAGGTAAATATTTGTTATACTAATGTTGATTTTTGTTAAATGCTGTCCAGTCAGTTCCAACTCATAGCTACCCTATATAGGGTTTCCAAGGAATGCCTGGTGGGTTTGAACCACCAACTTTGTGCAGTGATTATCCTACAGTACCACACCAGTACCAGAGTAGTTGTTAGCTGCCATTGCCTCATGGTAATCCCACGCACAACAACACAACATACTGCCTGATCTTGCACCATCCCCATGATTGGTTAAGGATCAGACCATTTTGATCCACAAGGTTTTCACTGGCTGATTTCCAAATATCGATCACCAGGCCTTTACTCCTATATCATCTTAGTGTGAAGTTCTGCTGAAAATTGTTTGGCATCATAGTACCACACAAGCCTCCATGGACAGACAGGTGGTGGCTGTGCATGAGGTACTTTGGCAGTAACCAAACCTGGGTCTCCGGCATGGAAGGTAAGGATTCTACCATTGGACCATCAGTAAGTGCTTTAAGTCCTCTTTGCTGTCAGCAGCAAGCAGGATTATGTCATCTACATATCACAGGTTATTGATGAGCCTTCCTCCAATCCCAATAACACGTTCTTCTTTACATAGTCCAGCTTCTTGGATTATTTGTTCAACATACAGACTGAATAAGTATGATAAAAGGACACAGCATGATACACACCTTCCCTGATTTTAAACCGTGCAGTCCTGTTTGAATGACTGCCTCTTGGTTTACGTACAGTTCCCACATGAACACAATGGAAAGTTTTGGCATTTCCATTCTTTGCAATGTCATCCACAGTTTGTTACGATCAGATAGCTTTGCATAGTTAATAATACACAAATAAACATCCTCCTGATATCTCCACTTTCATTCAAGATTCATCTGACAAAGGCAGTGATATACCTTGTTTCAAATCCTCTTCTGATTCTGACTTAAATTCCTGGCAAGTCTCTTATCTATGTATTGCTGCAGCCACATTTAAAATGCTTTTCAGCAAAATCTAATTTTGGTGTAATATCAATGGTATTGTTCAAGAACTTCCTCATTGTGTTGGATCACCTTTCTTGGGATGGGCACAGTTATGGCTCTCTTCCAGTCAATTGATTGGCCTGGTAACTGAATTTCACATTTCTTGGCATAGATGAGTGAGGCAGTACCTCTAGTGCAGCATCCGTTTGTTGAAACGTTTCCACTAGAGTTCTGTCAGTTCGTGTTGTTGGTGTTGTTTAAGTGTAGTCATGATAACAATTATTCACTACTGAATTGTAAAAATCTTATCCCCATCTTCTTTGAACAGACCCATCTAGACAATATGAAAACTATTCAGTGAGAATTCTACCTTTTCCCATACACTCTTAAACTAAACTCCCTCTTGAAAACTTGTAAGCCAGTCACCTTGTGCCTTTATTGCTCCCCACTTTAGGTAGCAAATGTCTAAGTTGCCCATCCCTGTCAACACTGTATAAAGAGGGAATAGGACTGATACTTGATGTGAAGACTCCTGCCCTCTCAGTTGGTATTTTAACTACTACATCCATAATTATAGGTCAAGTTCATCAAATTGTAGCAATTTACACTTGTTTCCTTTATCAAAAATTGTTTGTTTGTTTGTTTGTTTGTTTAATCTTCCTCTAGTTGAGTTCTGATCATTAAGCCATTGAAGATAAGTCAAATGGGTACTATCTACAAGTTTGGGCATTCTTGTGCATCTCCCCTCACTATATATCAGCTGGAAGCTTCACTCTCAGCTCTAGCCCTTCATGCTATGTCCTTGTCCATGGGATCAAGAGTCTCTAGGCCTCACATACTTCAGACTGACCAGCCCTTCCGCTTCTCTCTCTCATTTCCAGGTCGATGGGAGTCTATGGAACGTGAGCGAACTCAGCCCATATCTTCATTGCTGCTTTCCCCCCTCTTCTACTCACCAGTTGACCAATGTGGTCACCAGCAATCTTACATGCCTACTCTTGTGTTCCCTTTGAGTATCAGTCTTGGAAGGGGATTTGTCCTGAAGGGGCTTGATTGCTTGCCTCAATGGCTCCCCAACAAACAATTTGCTTGTTCTTGTAGTAGTCAATCATATTGCCATTTTTGTTTTGGATTTTCTCTGCTGGTCTTTCTTTCAAGAAGTATCTTCTGTTCTTCTAGCTGTTCCAGGGTGGTCTGCTTATCCTTTCAAGTGGGAATATTCCACCTCAGAAGGTTCTGGATGAGGCTCAGGATTCCATCTAAAGTCCTATACTCTATCAAGGCTCTGCAAGAAGCCTATTTCATGGGGAAAGTTCTAGAACCCCTTTTAGGCATTCCAATCAGTTATAGGCTGAAGACAGGCTTACAGTGTTCAGTAATCATGTTTCTCAATATTCCTTTTTTCCCCACTCAAGTATATATTTTACAATAGTAGGCAAGGGAAGTCAATATTCGTAAGACAGTCAAGCATCTTAACATTATTTCTTTCCCCTCTTATACCCAATCAGACTATACCTCATTCCCTGTATCACAGAGCCCTGTTGTTTCAAGCTTGAGCATATATCACTATTTACGTCTGTCCCATTTAGCCCATGTAAACCTGCCTAAGTGTTCTCCATCCCTCTTCTCCTTCTAGTGTATTGCCCTCCCTAACACCCAAACTATGATGTGTCTATCCCATACCCTGTGTTCTACTGTCCCCTCCTCCCTCCACCCCTCTGGTAACCAACAAAGAATTTTTTTTTTCTTTTAGTATGGAGATCTTTTCTTAAGTTTCTACAAAAATGGTCTTATGCAATATTTGTCCTTTTGTGACTAATTTTACTCCATATAATGTCCTCAAGTTTCATCCATGTTATGTGGTGGTTTGCAGCTTCCTTGTTATTCTTCAAGGTAGCATAATAGTCCATTGTGTGGATGTACTAAAGTCCATTTACCCATTCTTCCATTGATGGGCACTTAGGCTGTTTATTGTGAATAGTGCTGCTATGAATATTAGTGTGTATATATATCTACTTAAAATCTGGCTCCTATTTCTTGTGGATAAATACCAAGTAGAGGAATTGCTGGTTCATAAGGTATTTCTATATCCAACTTTCTGAGGAAGTGCCATAGTATTTTCCAGAGTGATTGGACCATTTTCCATTCCTACCAGCAGTGTAGGAGGGGACCAGTCTATCCACATCCTTGCCAGCATTTATTGTCCTCTGCATTTTTTAACTTCGCTGTTATTGCTGGTGTGAGATTATATCTCATTGTTGTTTTGATTTGCATCTCTCTTTTGGTGTGGCACTGTGGGTTAGTGAGCCAGACTGCAAAGCCATTTGAACTGCAAGGGCGGTGGTTCAAGCTCACAAGCTGCTCCTTGGAAACCCTATACAGGGTCGGTATGGTTTAGAACTGACTCGACGGCACTTAATAACAACAACACTGGCTAATGATCATGAACATTTCTTCATGTTTGTTGGCTGCCCGAAAGTCTTCCTTGGTGAAGTGTATGTTCGTGTCCTGTGCCCATTTTTAAATTGGTTTGTCATTGTCTTATAGAGGTGTTGTAATTTCCTATATATTTTAGAAATTAGTCCCTTGTCTGATGCATCATTGCAAAAGATTTTTTCCCATTCTGTGGGCTCCCTTTTTACTCTTTTTGTGGAATCTTTTGATGCACATAAGTTTCTTATTTTTAGTATGTCCGAATCATCTACTTTGTCTTCTTTTGTTTGTGCAATTTTCACAGTGTTTGGTAATCTGTGTGTGCCCTGTATTGTTGTTGTTGGTAAGTGCCGTCAAGTTGATTACGACCCATAGCAACC
Source organism: Chrysochloris asiatica (assembly GCF_000296735.1). Lineage (NCBI taxonomy): Eukaryota > Metazoa > Chordata > Mammalia > Afrosoricida > Chrysochloridae > Chrysochloris > Chrysochloris asiatica. The sequence continues at coordinate 2,632,925 of NW_006408776.1, forward strand.
CAGTATAGGGTTTCCTAGGAGCAGCTGGGGAGCTTGAACCACCAACATTGCAGTTCAAATGGCTTTGCAGTCTGGTGCATTAACCCACAGCACCACATCAGGATTCCCTTAAATTTATCCTGATTTTTTCATTGATGACCTTTATAATTCTGGGATTCACGTTTAGGTCTTTAATCCATGCTGAGTTGGTTTTGTATATGGTGTGAAGTAAAGGTCTTGTTTCAATCTTCTGCATGTAGATTTCTAGTTCTGCCAGCACCATCTGTTCAAAAGATTATCTCCTCCCCATTCTATGTACTTTGGCTCTTTGTCAAAGATCAGTTGGCTGTATGTGGATAGGTTAAGTTCTGTATTCTCGATTCTGTTCCATTAATTTATGTATCTTTCATGGTACCAGTACCAGACTGTTTTGACCACTGTAGCCATGTAGTAAATTATGAATTCAGGGAGTGAGAGGCTTCCAACTTTGTTCTTCTTAAGCAGTACTTTGCTTATCCTTGGTCTCTTTACTTTCCATATAAAGTTTGTGATTGTTTTTGCCATCTCTTTAAAGAATATCATTGGAATCTGGATTGGGATTGCAATACAAGTGTAGATTGCTTTGGGTAGTATTGACTTTTTTATGATGTTAACTCTTCCTATCCATGGTATAGTCGTCCATTTTTGTAAGTCTCTTTTGGTTCTTGTAATAGTGTTTTGTAGTTTTCTTTGTATAGGTCTTTGTTTCTCTGGTTAGATTTATTCCTAAATATTTCATCCTCTGGGCAGCTATTGTAAATGGTATTGCTTTCTTAATTTCCTTTTCAGTGCTGTCATTATTAGTATAGAGGAATCCAAGTGATTGTGGAATGTTGATCTTGTACCCTACCACTTGGCGGAATCTTCCAATGAGTTCTAGTCGTTTTTTGCTGAGTTTTGGGGGTTTTCAGTGTATAGGATCATATCATCTGCAAAAAGAGAGAGTTTCACTTCCTCTTTGCCAATTTGGATGCCTTTAATGTCCCTATCTTGCCTTATAGCTCTGGCTAAGACTTCTAACACAATATTGAATAGGAGTGGAGATAAAGAGCATCCTTGTCTGGATCCTGTTCACAAAGGGAAGGCTTTCAGTTTCTCTTCACTGAGAGTGATGTTGGCTGTTGGTATTGTATATATGCTTTTAATTATGTTGCGGGATTGCCCTTCAATTCTTACTTTGTGAGCGTTTTTTAATCGGGAGTGGCTGTTGGACCTCCCTCTTCTTTTGATGCTTCCTGAATCATTCAATAGTTTGTCTGTTAAATCCCTTAGTACTGTAACTCAAGGCTTGATTTTTTTCTTCAGTTCTTTCAGCTAGAGAAATGCTTCAGTTCTTTCAGCTTGAGTAATGCTTTTGATGTTCTTCCCTTTTGATTTTCTAACACCAGGTCTTTGCACAATTCAATACTTTGCTTTGTCTTCTTCAGCTGCTCTTTGAAAAATCTCCCTTCAGCTCTTGAACTTCAACATTTCTTCTATTTGTTTTAGTTTCCCTGTGTTCTAGAGAAAGTTTCAGAGTGTCTTCTGACATGTATTTAGCTTTTTCTTTCATTCTTTCTTTTCTCTTTCTAATGACTTTTTGCTTTTTCATATATGAGAGGGCTTCAAAAAGTTCAAAGAGAAATAAAAATCAAAAAATGGAATTTTTCCACAAACTGTTTGAAGTCCCCTCATTTGATGTTCTTGAAGTCATTCCACAACTCATCTGGTCTTCAGTCATTAGTATTCAATGTGTCAAATCTGTTCTTAAGATGTTCTCTAAATTTAGGTGGGATATGCTCAAGGTCTTATTTTGGCTCTCCTGGACTTACTTTAATTTTTTCAGATCAACTTGAACTTGTATATGAAGAATTAATGACCTGTTCTTCAATCTGCCTTTGGTCTTTTTCTGACTGATTACAGTTCTGAGTGTAGTTTCTTTCCAGAGATGCAGTGGATTTGATTCCTGTGCATTCATTCAATTTATTTGGCAAGGTCCATGTGTATAGATTTTTTATGCTTTTGAAAAAAAAGATATCTACAATGAATAAGTTATTGGTCCAGTAAATTTCTATCATGCAACTTTCAGCATTATTTCTATCACCAAGCTTATGTTTACCAATAACTGATCCTTCCTCTTTGTTTCCCTCTTAGCATTCCAATCACCAGTAATTATCAGTGCATCTTGATTGTACATTTGGTCAATTTCATGCTGCAGACATTGGTAGGATTCTTCAATTTCTTCCTTTTTGGCTTTGGTGGTTGGTGCGTATATTTGAATAATAGTCATATTAACTAGTCTTCCTTATAGGTGTATGGATAGTCTCCCATCACAGACAGTGTTGTACTTCAAGATAGATTTTGGAATGTCCTTTTGAACAATGAATATGAATATGTGGAGAAATGTGCTAGTGATACAAATTTGTCCTTTTTAATTTGTCATTCCTAGCATAGTAAACCACATGATTGTCTGATTTAAACTGGCAATACCAGTCCATTTCAGCTCACTAATGCCTAAGATGTATCTTTATGCATCCCATTTCATTTTTGACAATTTCTAATTTTCCTGTGTTCATACTTCATACATTCCACAATCTGATTTTCAGTGGACATTTGTAGCTATTTCTTCTCATTTTGAGTTGTGCCCCATCAACAAATGGCAGTCCCCAAAGTTTTGCTTTGTCCATATAATTAAGGTCAACTCTATTTTGAGGAGGCAACTCTTCCTGTTGCATTTTGAGTGCAAACTTGAGGCCCATTTTCTGGCACCTTGCCAGATGATACTCGGCTGCTATTCCTAAATTTTCCCTTGGCTAACCTTTCAGATATGATCTGTCTCTCCTTCTTCCTAGTCTGCTCTTGGTCTGCTAGCTCTGCTGAAACTTGTCTATGATTGTGGGGAGAGGAGAAGTGAGGGAAGACACCAGAACAAAGACAGAAGAAGAAAGGTTTTTAATCAGCACCTAAGCCGTTTATCAGAAACCCTGTACAGGGTCGCTATGGGTCGGAACCGACTCGAAGGCACTTAACAACAACAACAACAAAGCCGTTTATATATTCCCTTGTATTTTAAAATTTGCTTTCTGAGTACATAGCCAGCATCTTTAAGTCTTCTTTTCATGACTATTGCAGACCAAATGGTTTTACTGAAATATTTTCATTAATTTGTTTATTATCATTCCTACAATTAGGTCTTGTTTCTTTGAGATTAATATAAATTCTAAATTCCTCAGTGTGTACTGTTTAGACTACATAGTGGTGGTGGTGATGGTAGTATGTTGCGGAGTAGGTTCAAACTCATTGTTGTTGTTGTGAAGTGCCATCGAGTCGTGACCATAGTGACCCTGTATATGGTTTCCGAGGAGCAGCTGGTGAGCTTGAACCACTGACCCTGCAGTTCAAACGGCTTTGCAGTCTGACGCATTAGCCCACAGCACCACACCAGGACTCCTAGCAACCCTATATAGGGTTTCCAAGGCTGTAAATCTTTACGGGAGCAGAAAGCCTCATCTTTCTCCCGTGGAACAGGTAGTTGTTTTGAAGCACTGACCTTGAGGTTAGCAACCTGACTTGTAACCACTATGCTACCAGAGCTATAGCATTCAAATCATTTCTTTTAATGTATTTACTACTTTGGGCCCTTTATGGAAAATGATATCAGTCTTCCTATTCAGTCACCCAGATTTATTATGTATATCTGAAGTTCCTCACAAGCCTCTTAAGCTCTTACCAATCTAAATACTTTCGTCTCATCAGCACATTTTTCCACATTGCTATGCACTCCATCCTCCAGGTCATTAACAAGTATATTGAGCGAAATCACTGAAACTGCTAACTTGAACTTAAGGCATTAGAAAAATCTGAAACGATATCAGGGCTGACTGCGGCCTTACATCAGTGTTTTAGCTTCTTAATGTAAAAACAGAAAAAAAAAAAAAAGCTGCATATTATTTCCATTCTTTTCTGTGCAGAATTTGAAGTAGCGTTATATCTACATATGTGTACATGTATGTGTGTGTGTTTGAGGAGACAGACATGTACATTCACACATACACACTTTGTGGTACTTTGTTATGACAGCTCTAGGAAACTAATAGGTACAGAAAAAAGTGTGAATACAGTAGAGCAAAAAGCACAGCGTTTGTAGTTTGATCTAAGGACAGCTCTAAGTAGCAATATAATGTGTGTTTTAATGAAGATTCTGGGATGTTCATAGCATTAACCTTCCTCCAGGAATGTAATACCAGAACTCCAAAACCAGACTTTTGTTTTTCACTTCTTGGTCAAAAATCACATTGTCTGCATTTAAAGTTTTATCACACTCTTTATCTCTACCAACTTCACACTGGTTCCATAGGGCGGGGATCCAAGATGCAGGAGTTAGGTGTGAAGACGGTTGTGTGTTACCGTCATGCACATGATCTGTAGGATGAGGGCTTCTGTGGATGGCATGAAGACTGGTTACTGCACGAAGACATGTAGCTCCAGTGTGCTAGGACCACACCAACCAGCAGTCCCTTTTTGTAAACAGCACAAAAACTGTGACTATCCTAGCAGGGAACTTGGTGATTAATACCATTTTCCTAGAAACAAGAGAAATCTTCTTATTTATAGGCCAGAGTTCTTCATTTTGTACTGTTGTTACTGTGAGGTGCTGTCTAGTAGATTCTGATTCATCAGGACCTTATATGACACAGTAGAACTGTCCCATGGGGTTCCCTAAGCTGAAACTGTCATGGAAAAGTGTGAGGTCTGTTCTCTTGAGAAGCTGTTCAAACCGCTGATGTGTTTAAACTGCCGACCAGTCAGTTAGCAGCCAAGGGACAAATTATTGTGCCAACTAGGGCTCCTTTATGCTTATACTAAAGTTATTTATGTAGAATTGTGCCTGTGGTCTTAGGTATAATGACATTTTATTTTCTCAGCATCTTCCTGATTGGTCTTTCTAACTCAAATCTTGACTTTTTCAATCTCAGGGACCATCACTGCGTTGCAACGGCAAGACCAAATTTTTAAATAGTCTTATTGAAGCATGATGAATGAACAATATACTACATAAATAAAAGAGTCCAGTTTAATAGATTAGTATGTATTTACACCTTAAGGGGTCCTGGTGTGGCTCTGTAGGATAAATACTGGGCTGCTAAGTGCAAGGTTGGTAGTTCAAGTCTACCAGCTGCTCCTTCAAAACCTTATGCAGGGTCAAGGCTGCACCATCTTGATGGCACTTAACAACAACTTAACACCCATAAGACCATCATCACAATCCAAAGATGTATCACCCCCCAAAATTTCCTCCTTTTCCCCTTTTCCCATCCTCCGGGAACTACTGATCTACTTTCTGCCACTATGATTTGTAGTTTACATTTTTTATAGTTTATATAAATATATTACAATATGTATTTTTTTTTAATTTGACTTCTTTTACCGGGAATAACTATATTGAGACTTGTCAATGTTGTGATAGTTATCACTAGGTTTTCTTTATTAGCATTTCATTTTATGGCTAGAGCACAATGATTGTGTCCAGTTATCTGGTTTGTTGCCAGTTTTTGTTGTTTGGCTGTTAGGAATTAAGTCTGCTATGAATATGTGTGTACAGACCTTTGTATGGACACATGTTTTTATTTGACTGGGTAAATAAATACCTAGGCGTGGAATACCTGGATCTTAGGGTAAGTGTATATTTAGCTATTTAAGAATGTGTCCAACTGTTTTTCCCAAGTAGGCTTAATTATACATTTTATATTCCCACCAGCAGTGTTTAAGAGTTCATCCTGTATGGTCAGTCATTTTAATTTTAGACATTCTTTTAGAAGAATAGGGATATTTCTTTATATTTTTTAATGTGCATTTCCCTAATGATTAAGGATAGTGAACATCTTTTTATGTGCATATTTGCTATCCATATATCAGTGTTGGTGAATTGCATATTCAAAAGTTTTGCCCATTTTAAAAATAACATCATGTCTTGTCTTATTGTGGAGTATTGAGAGATTTATATATTCTGGTTACCAAAGCTTTATCAAATATGAAATTTTCAAAAATCTCCCAGTCTGTGTCTTATCTTTACATTTTCTTTAAAATGTCCTTTGAGGCAGTAATGAAGATGTAGGCGGAGTTTGGCCATGTTCCATAGACTACCATCGACCTTGAGATGAGAGAGAGAAGAGGAAGGGCTGATTGGTCCAAAGTATAGTAAGACTTGGGGACTCCTGAGCCCATAGACAAGGACTTAGCCATGGAGGACTAGAGCTGAGAGTGAAGTGTCCAGCTGATGTGAAGTGAGGGGGGGTGCACAAGAATGCCCAAATTTGCAGATAGTACCCGTTTAACCTAGCTTCAATGGCTTGGTGATCAGAACTCTACTAGAGGAAGAGGAAGAAATTTAATTAAGGAAGAAAGTATAAATTGCTATAATTTGATGAACTTGACCTATACTTATGTAGTAGCTCAAAATACTAACCAAGAGGGAAGGAGTCCTCACATCAAGGATCAAACCTACCTATCCCCTCTGTACACAGGGTTGATAGGGATGGGCAACTTAGACATTGCATACCTAAAATGGGGGGACTATAAAGGCACGAAGTAACTGACTTACAAGTTTTCAAGAGGAAGTTTAGTTTCAAAGTGTGCAGGGGAAGGCAGAATCCCCACTGAACAGTCTTACACTTGTCTAGATGGGCCTGGTGAAAGGAGATGGGGATGAGATTCATAGATTCAATAGGAAAAGCTATTATCATACCTAATTGCAATAGTCACAACTGTAAAGGCAGAGGTTGTGTAACATAAAGGGGGGAGTAGTTAATTTTGCATTCCCAGGAACAGAGGACCCTAAGACCATCAAGAAAGAAGAGCATGAGCTGAACGTGGGACCCTAACCAGACAAACAGCGACACCAGAGATGGAGGCAGAGGTGATGACATGGAGAGATAGAGAAGCTGAGGACTCTAGACTCATGGATAGAGACAGAGGCCAAGCGGTGCCACATGGCTGAGATATGGAGGACCAGAGAGAGGCCTGCCTATGGCCACAGCTGAGAAGCGTCTGACCTGACAGAAGAACTGCGTCTTGAACATTTCTGATACTGAATTATAACCTAAAACTGTTAAATTCCCTAATAAAACCCATAGTTCAGAAAAACAAACAAACAAAAAAACCCTTTGAAGAGTAGTTTTAAATTTTGATGAAGCTTTTTTAAATATGTGGATTGTACTTTTGGTACTGTATATGTAAGAAATCTTTGCCTGACTGAAGGTTGCAAAGATTTATTCCTAGAAAATTTACAGTTGTAGTTTTATATTTAGATCTCTGATCCTTTTGAATTTAAATTTTGTATCAGATACAAGGGCTTGTTCAGATTTAATATTTTTGCAGGTATAGCCAATTGTCTCTGCACCATTAGTTGTGAACACCGTGTCTTCTTCCCTGGTTTCCCTGTACATCTGTATCAAAAACCAATTGATCATACATGGCTCTTTCTGTCTTCTTCATTTTTTTTTTTTCCTACTGATATAGTTGTCCTTCTTGGAGTTCTGGGATGGTGCTGTAGGATAAGCACTGGACTGCTAACTACAAGGCCAGCAGTTCAAATCCACCCCTTGGAAACCCTATACAGGGTTGCTAAGAGTTGGAACCTATAACAACTTGACAACAATATCACAGGATCTTAACTATTCTATTCTGTTCCACTGATCTTCATGTTTTTCAGATTACAGGTTTTTTTCTGGTGAAAACAGACACAGCAAAACCTACTTCCATTCCACAGTTTCTAGATATAATGATCAGTTGGTGATACTGGTGATAGTCTCCACAGGGCCATGGTGTCAGCATTCTTACTATCTCTGTTCTAGTACTTCCAATAGCTACAACTTCATGTTCCACCCTACCCCAACTTTCTCTTTCTAACTTTTTTTTAAAAGAGCACAATGTTTTACTTTTTGAAGCTAAGCTACTATATAGTTTAAAGGTGATTGGAGAGACAATTTCAATGCCAGGTTTAAAGTGTACTTCAGGGCCATCGCCTCAGGAGCTGCTACAGCCTTGACAGGCGCTACTAAGTCTGGAATCTTCATGCATTTGGAGCTCTGAGCCACATTGTCTCTTTTCTAACAGGATCCATCTATTGTACACCTGATCACAATGTTTGGTACTCATAGCCAGACACCATGCACTTGTTCTGGTCTCAAGGTAGACGAAGCCTCTAAACCTGTTCTTTTTCTGATTCTTGGGTTCTTTTCTTTCTCTTTTATTCCAGACAAATAGATACTTTATTTGCTCAAAAGCTTTAAAGATCCCAGCCACTCCTCACCATACTTCCAGTTGACTCAATGGTCCCACAATATCATAGCCTTAAGCACTCAAACTTGAGGAACTCTGGTAGCGTAGTGGTTATGAATCAGGCTGGGAACCTCAACGTCAGAAGTTTGAAACTACCAGCTGCTCCGCGGGAGAAAGATGAGGCATTCTGCTCCCGTAAAGATTTACAGCCTCGGAAACCCTGTACAGGGTCGCTATGAGTCGGTACTGACTCCATGGTACTTAACAACAACAACAACAACAACAACAAGCAGTCACACTTAACAGAACTAATCCTGTGAGGTGACTGACTCTGTCTAACGAGAATCAGCATCTGTAACCTCCCCTTTTCCTTTGTATGATTGTTGTTATTGTTGCAAAATTATACACAAGCATTTACCACTTCATCCTGATTTCTTCTGTACAGCTTACTGATATCAATTCCATTAGTCACACTGTGCAAATGTCACCTACATTCAGTGCCACCTTTCCCATTACCATAAACAAGTGACTGCTACCTATGTAATACTTCGCCCTCTCCACTCCCTCAACCCTAATAGCCAATAAAGAACACTGCTGCTGTTGATGTTGTGCTCTTGAGTTGACCCGTAGTGACCCTGTATAGGGGTTCCTAAAAGCGGCTGGTGAGCTTGAAGTGCCGACCTTGCATTTCAAACCGACTTTGTAGTCCAGCACATTTACCCACAGAGCCACACAAGAACGACATAAGGAACATTAGTCTCTGGGTATTTGCCTATTCACGTCATTTCACAAAAGTGAGAACATATGATATTTTTTGTTATGGTAACTTTGGACACGTTGTCAGGAGAGAAGGATATCATGTTTGGTAAGGTGGAGGCTCAGAGAAAAAGAAGAAGACCCCCAGCGAGATGGATTGGCCAAGTGGCAGCATCAATGGGTTCAAGTGTGGCTACAATTGTGAGGTTGGCCCAGGACCGGGCAGTGTTTTGTTCTGTTGTGCATAAGGTCTCTATGAGTTGGTACCGAGTTGATGGCACCTAATAATAACTAACAACAACAACAATTGATATTTAAAAACTTTTCAATGTTCAATGGTTTATTGGTAGTATATAGAAATAATTGATTTTTTGGAAATTGGTCTTGTAACCTACAGTCTTTCTAAAGTAATCAATTAATTGCACTAGCTTTTTTGTTGTTGTTGATTCTGTAAGACTTTCACATAGAGTGACTGGTATCAATGAATAAAAAGAGTTTTGCTTCTTCTTTTCCAGCCTGGATGTCATTAATATCTTGTTTTGCCCTACTGATGTTATTACAATATCCAGTACAAAACTGAATAGAACTGTTGAGAGTAACCATTTTTTCTTGTTCCTGATCTTCAGGGGAAAGAATCCATTTCTTTCACTATAAATCTATTGTCAGTGCTAGGTTTTTTTGTTTTGTTTTTAAATCAAATTGAGGAAATGCCTTTCTATTTCTAGTTTTCTGAGACTGAGGGCTCCAAATACACATATATTGGTCCACTTGAAGTTGTTCTGTTGTTGTTAAGTACTGTTGAATTGGTTTTAACTCATATCAACCCTATAAAATGTTTCTGAGGAGCAGCTGGTGGGTTTGAACTGCTGACCTTGTGGTTCGCAGTCCAGTGCTGATTCTACAGTGCCATACCAAGAGTTCTGGAGATTGTTAATTTTTTCCAATCTTTTGTCTATGTTTTTGCTTTAGCTTCTATTGCTGTGTGTTCAGGTTTACTATCTTTTCTTCTGTGATGTCTAATCTATTTTAAGACCATTGTAGTTTTCATACCATTTCAGTTTGGATCTTTTTATATTTCCCCTCATCTCTACTAGTCTTAGAAGAAGCTCTGACAGTATAGTGGATTATGAGCTGGGCTGCTAACCCCAAGGTCAGCAGTTTGAACCTACCAGTCACTCTAAGGGAGAAAGATGAGATGTTCTGCTCCCGTAAAGATTTACTGCCTCAGAAATCCTGTTACTAAGAACTGACTCAGTGGCATACATCCACCACCAGTAATAATACAACAATACATATGCTTTCCTCCCATTTCTTGAATCTATGGAATACAGATATAATGGTTCTAATGGATTAGTCTCCTGATTCTATCATCAATGTAATTGTGATGGATTGATTTTTCCCTCTGGTTTTTGTCCTATTTCCTG
>NW_006408776.1:2649389-2651174 GCF_000296735.1 Chrysochloris asiatica
AAAAAAAAAAAAAAATCTGTAGCCTAATATGAGGTCTCTTTCCCTCCCTGCAGCCCTCTCCTTCTCTTTCCCATGTTAAAAAACATAACAAAAAGCAAACAAGAAAAGTTCAAGTCCTGTTTTTGCCTGAGTATCTGTCAGCTGTTTGGTTTTAAGTGGAAACTGTCTCTTTAAATTTCGAGGACATCTATGCACATGCGTAATAGAACCCTTTGAGGGTGGGGCTGGGGTGTCCACTAGCTCAGGCACCCCTCTAGTTACCAGAATGGAGGTGTGCAGACAGCAATGGACCAACGAAAAGATATCAAAAAAAAAAAAAAAAATGTTCACACTTCTATCTATGCAGCTCTGTCAGGTGTCCGTGGCTGCTCTGATCCTTTCCCCGCTTGGCCCCACACAAAATGGCGGCAACTCGAGCAGCTGAGCGTCCTGAACCAGGAAGCAATGGATTTCTTGCTTCTGCCACAAACTCCTCAGCTGTAAGTCTTCCAACCTTTTAAATATTCCTTTATATGTGGTTCAGAGTACAGGGACCATTCCCTGAGCCTTCTTGGTCCTGTATTCTGTGTTGTTCCTGGCAGAGCTCGTCACTGCATTGCCACCCGATCCGCCATCTTGTTCCCTCTGTCCAGTATCTTTGAAACTATCCTTTCACATATACAAGTGGTGTGGTGGTGGTGGTGCGTGTGTACTGCTGAAGATTCTGGCTCACAGCGATCTTGGGTTTACATGTGGGGGCTTCAAAAAGTCCGTAGAAAAATTCAATTCTTTTTTCCTTTCATGTTTCCATGAGTCTTACGAAGCCCTGTTGTATTGTCTGTTTTAATTATTTCAGGCAGGAAGTTAAGTCGAGTCCTTGTTACTCCATCTGCTTATCCTGTCCTATTTTTAACATATGCACCTGGAATTAAAGCTTACCAGGCTCTGATATGTTTTCTTTACATCTTCTTCTCTTTCTAAGTTAACAATTAATATATGAAAGCAACCAGAACGGGTGGTTAAAATAATACAGTTTGAGGTTACATGGACTGAGTTTTAATATATCATTCTCGCTGTTTGATCTTGAGCAAACACTGAACCTCTCTGAGCCTCCCGTTTCTAATTTACAATTGGGGAAGACAGTAGCTATTTCAGAGATAGTTGCTCCACAGGAGAAAGATGAGGCTTTCTGCTCCCATAAAGACTTACAGCCTCGGAAGTCCTATACAAGGCTGCCAGGAGTTGAAATCCACACAGTAGCACACAACCACCACCACTGCCTTATAGATACTGTATTGGTAAGACTAAGTGAGATAGTGTACATCAAGCATCTAACAGTTAGTAATTAATGTTAGTAATTACTTATTGTTCTTGTTGTTAAGTACCGTCGAGCAGATACCGACCCATAACAACCCTGTATAGGGTTTCCAAGGAGCAGCTGTTGAGTTTGAACCACTGATGTTGCAGTTCAAATGACTTTGCAATCTGACACATTAGCCCACAGCGCCACACCAGGACTCCAGTAATCAGTTAGTCTTCAATAAATTGCTGTTGTGTAGTGCCATTGAGACAGTTCTGACTCATAGCAAACCTGTATAGGGTTTCCAAGGAACCGTTGGTGGATTTGTTAACCTTAAGGTTAACAGTCCAGTGCTTGTCCTACAACACCACACCAGGACTCCTCAATAAACATCATTTGCCATTATGTTGTTATTAAGTGCCGTCGAGTCGGTTCCGACCCATAGCGACCCTGTACAGGGTTTCCGAGGGTGTAAATCTTTACGGGAGTAGAAAGCCTCATCTTTC
>NW_006408776.1:2651984-2669725 GCF_000296735.1 Chrysochloris asiatica
GAGGCTGTAAATCTTTACGGGAGCAGAAAGCCTCATCTTTCTCCCGCGGAACCGCTGGTAGTTTCAAATGGCCGACCTTGAGGTTAGCAACCCAATTTGTAACCAGTACGCTAAAAGACATCAGAGGGCCTTAAAAAATAAATGAAAGAGCGTGAATGAGCCACTCAGGCTCCCATGCTCTTTCAATGAACAAGGGACTTTATGGGCAGATTATCTTAATCTAGTTAAATTAAATATGATACAATAAGGTGTATGCATTAAGCAAGATACTTGTTATTATCAGTTCTTTTGTTCTCTTTCATTTTCTTCCCAACAGCCTCCCCTCCCAAATACATTTACTTAAAAAAAAAAGTTGCTAGCAACTTGTATATGATTTTATTTCATCACAGGTTATTTTATATAAACTGTAATGTACCTATCAATTGTTTAAAATTAATCTCATAAACTTTGTCAATTTAAATATTAAACAGATAACATATGTGCAGCTTCAAAAGTAGAAGCTGTGGTATTCTTTTACTGACACAATGCAAGTTTTGACACTTTCCGCTTCATACTGCCTTTTATTGCCCACTATCCCAGCTTCTCCCTTGATTGAATTAATACTGTAAAAAGGATTGGAATTCCAACTCATTGCAGCTGATTTAAACAAAGTCTGTGAGTAATGAGAAGTCTGGGGGTCAGGGGTCAAGAACTGCTGGGGAGTTGGGGAAACCAAAAACAGTGGCAGAAGGAGGTTAGAATGATAATGAAAGAAAGATCAAACCTCACATTTTCATACTGAACAATCCAGGGCAAACTACATATACCAGTCTGAGTTTCACTCGGCAAAGCTGGCTGTAATAGCTCTAACGTTCCACTCGAGGCCCTAGAGAATTAAGAGAGTAGGAAAGGAATCTGGAAACTAGGAGAACATGTTTTGCTAAAAATATCTGGAGTTTTTCTTCTTTTTCCAGTATTATTTACACTCTCCCCATTAGCATGAAAACCTGGTATTTCCGGTCATGTGTTTTCACTGTTAAGCACAATTATACACATTATGGAGAGGGACTTGGAGCTGAAATTCTATGTGAACCTTCACGCTATCAATCTACTTCAATAATGGATGAGCTCTTAGCACTTTCTGTAGACAAAGGGATTTCAGCAACAGGAGCAAAGGCAATTGTATTCATGTTAGTAAATATATATTATTTATGGCAGAGGGAATGAAATAGAGAATTATAATAGAAAAAATATCAGATATTTTCATCTGTTCACTGTTCTTTTTCTTCTGCAGTGGATTTAGGAAATTTAAATGATTAAGTTAAAGCAGTGGAAGTTTTAAGTCCGCTAGCATTCTAACACGTGACCGTTTTAGTCACCATTCACCCTTCATAGTTTGATTCATGCTATGGGACTGGCACAAAACCCCCAAACCACACCTGTTGCTGTCAAGTCAATTTCAACTCACTGCAACTCACAGGACAAAGTGGGAGGTATCTAGAGGGTTTTACAGGCTGTCAGTCTTCATGGAAGCCTGGTGGCACACGTTCTCCCGTGGAGTGGCTGGTGGGGTCAAGTCACCAACCTTTTGACTACCAGCCAAGCACTTTAACCACTGCATCACCTGGGCTCCTTGGGGACTGATGCAAGTCAGCACTAAATGAGGCATTTTAGAATAAATTTAAGATGGAAAATGCTTTGGTAGTGAGGGAATTAGACTGTACATCATTTGTTAAATCTCATCTCGCTAGAGCTTGAGATTATCTCTACTTATTTATTGTCTGTTTTTTTCTTGCCAGTTTTTGGTCCCCATAGTTGAGCCATTATGCCTATTAAAAAGATAGCCAAAATTCACATACAAACATCTAAGACTAACATTATAGTTTTAATATTAAAATTATAACTACTCTAGGAAACAGTCAAGTTAATGCACCTTGTATAAAACATACTCGGACCACTTTCATATTTTAATGAAAAATACATTCCACTGAGCACTAACACTAACCAACATTGTCTAGAAATTCACGAGTGGTTTTGCAGTTTATTGGAGGGTCGAGATTTTTGCGTTCCCACTATAGCAGAGCATTCTATGAAAATGCCTTTGAATCTCAACAGCTCACAATGAAGTCATGCCAAATGGCTCTTTTTCCTTTAGTGGAACGTACCATTAGATGAAAATACCGCATTTTCAGGAATACCTACAGAGACAGTACACATTTCTTGAACATTAAATCATCTAGTATATGATGGATCTATGACTGGAGCAGGAAGAGTTTCTGACAAGGGTAAAACTTATGTTTAAAGAGCCAGTGGGTCATAGGACACACTGTGGTGTACAATGCATTCAGTGAATTGTTATGTTCTCACTTCAAGGAGTGTGATCACTCCAATTTCTGCTACACTGAATTGTGATTGTTCAACAGAAAAAGATATTTCACTATAGCAAGAAATAATCACCTATAAAACAACCATACAGACTTTGGTTTTCCCCTTCTCCCTATGAAACTTCTCTGGAATTTCCTGCCTCTCTTTTATACAAACGACTTCTTCCTTTCTTTTTCATCTTTTTTCTTCTAAGGCTGATTAGTTTTATCATTTTTGAACATGTATTTCTCTTTAAAACTATCAGATTAAAAATGCTCAGCCTTACAACGTCTTATAAAGATTATGCTGTGATTAAAACCAGACCCAGATTGCAGATCTGCTTTCATTTTTTATTTTTTTCCAAAACACAAACAAGAGCAATTTCAACAAAAACATTCCACTTCCCACCAGAGACGCTGGTGATAGTCATCCAGGTATTACCCTATCTACAAATATGCCTCTAACACGAAAGGCCTGCATGGAAGTATTTTAAAAGCTTAGTGTAAGATTTTCATATTAAGAATGGAATGCAGTATCATTTGATTCCTTAAAGAGCTAATTTTGAAGAAAGGCACCTTTTTAAATTGAACTGGGAAATGCTGGGACTTCTAACAGGTATCCTGTAAAGCCACAAGCTCAGACTAAGCATCAGAAACATGGTCTCATATTCCGAAGCTGCCCCCTAGAGAGTTCCCTTTTCTTGGTCATTTTTAAAAGCAGGGAGACAGCAACTAAAGACGCATGGGAAAGACAATTCACTGCATGCTCGATTCTAACAGTCATCCACTGCACACAGCGTGGCTGCCCATCCATTAGGGATGAAACTAATGACAGTGTGGAAGGGTTAAGAGGAGAGTGGTGGAGGAATTAAGAGGAGAGATAAGGAACCTAGGTATGGATCCTGATGCCACCACCCACTAGTCATATGACCTGTGCAAGTTACTTAAATCTTCATTTTCTCATCTGTAAAATCGACATAATGATACTAGCTAACTCTGAGAGTTGAAGGACAGCATGAGACAATGGATACTAGCCTTCCTTGTACTTAGAACAGTGCCTGACACATACAAATATGTGTTAGATAAATACAAGAGAGGCTGCGACTACCTTTTGCTGTCGGGTTGATTCTGACCCATATCAGCCCTAAGAACAGAGTAGACCTGCCTCGTAAGGTTTCCAAGGCTGTAATCTGTATGGAAACTGACTGCCATCTCTTTCTCCCTTGGACCAGCTGAGGGGTTCATACTACCAACCTTTAATTAGCAGCACAGTGCTTTAAGCATTGTGTCACCAGGGATCCTTGATGCATACATGGCATATATACATGAAAAGGGGCTTCAAAAAGTTCATGGGCAAATAGAATTTAGAGATAATGGAATTTTCCCACAAACTTTCTGCAGACCGCTTGCATCAGGAATATTATGTGCTAATTTTGAAACAGTGTACTAATGTGTAAACAGTTTTAAAAAGATAAGATTTAAATGAAAAAATGGTGTGAAAAAAACATGTGCAAATGCTATGGCTGTATAAGAAACTGGCAAGAATGTATGTATGTATGTACATATATATACACATATATACATATTTATGCATACACATACGTAAGACTATCTCTGAAGCATACATAGGCACTAGAATGTTTTGTGTTTTTTTTTTTCTGTGCATGCCGTTTTATACAGTATGAAATATGACCACTTGCATATATGGTAAGTTGGTTTTCTGGGAAGCAGATTCTGAAGCAGAATCCGAGACAAGTGTACAGAACGCTTATCAGGGAGTGCTTCTAGAATCAACACCTCTCAAGACTGAAACAGGATTGGGAAAAGAGAGAAACTGACCTGCAAGTGAATTCCCAGCAAAGGCCTCACTCAGTCAGCCCCAGGGGAGCTCTGAAGTGGGGACAGGCCCTTAGAGCTATCCCATGATGGAGCCCTGAGGCATCAGACTTTTCTATCCCCAAGGTGGTCAGTCACTGGAAGCAGGTAGCCCCTGAAGGAGGTGACCTGGGGCGAGAGCATTGTTTTCCATGGTAGTAACTGGGAAACACGACTGACAGCTGATGGCCTTCTTGCAGCAACATTCCTAGCATCTGCACTATAAGTAATTCCCGCTTTAGGTGGATCTGGGCAATGCCTCATAGCATCCACTACACCATTCATTCTTTCAATAAACGAATGGCATAGCTATCAAGTACCTCATTTCCAATCTTGATGGTAAAAACACTGCGTTAGCCCAATCATGTGGGATGATTTAAGGGGTGTCATATGTAAGGCTTCCTGGCTCACTCAGTTTTTCCCACATCAGTCTGCTAAATGCACACGAAGTTGTAACTTTTTTTTTTGAAGGCTGGTTCAGTGCAGTGCTTCCTGGAAAACTTTATTTCTGTGCATAAACTGCCTTAAAGGTTTATACAAGAACTGTGGGGTACTCATCAATAATTCAGGAGGACATGAGATTGGTAAGCAGAGAATGGGACATTGAGATTGTCCCGTTTTTCTAGTTTAGGCCTTAGAATTGTTAGTACAAGTTTAGGGTGAATTTTCCTTTACAAACTGGGCAACCGAGGGAGTATGAGTATCCCACAGGGCAGAATTTGCAGACTGGGATGAGTGCAGTCCAGGAGCTTAAGAAATATTCATGGGTCTTCTCTTTAAAACAAAAACATCTGCTATGAAAAGGAAACTTAAGAACTATGCATACATGCTTTCTATCTTTAAAAAAAGGAAAAAAGAAGGAAGTCCTAGTGTGGCACTGTGGCTTAATGTGCTGGACTAAAATGTCTGTTTGGACCACAAGGTTGGAGGTTCAAGCTCATCAGCCACTTCTTGGAAACCCTATACAGGGTTACTATAGGTCAGAACTGACTCAGTGTCACTTAACAACAACATTAATATTTAATTACTGCTGAAAATCAAAGCCTTCAGTATGGATTAAATGAGAAACAGAAAAGTGTGCAGAAGCCATCAAGAACTTCTTTTTACATAGTTTCTCAATCAATGTTCAAGGAAGCAGCAGTTGAGAAATAAAATGATGTATTGTGTTGGGCAAATCTGCTGCAGAAGACCTCTTTAAATTGTTAGAGAGCAAAGATGTGACTTTGAAGACTAAACTGTGCCTGTCCCAAAGCATGGCATTTTTAATCGCCTTATATGCATGTGAAAGCTACACTATGAATAAGGAAGACCAGAGAAGAATCGATATATTGGAATTATGGTATTGGTGAAGAATATTGAAAGTACGATGGATTGCCAGAAGAATGAAAATATCTATCTTTAAAAATAATACAGCCAGATGTGGAAAAGAGGGGCCAGTCTCTGAAAAAGTTGTTGTTGTTGTTGTTTGGTACCGACTCATAGTGACCCTATGTACAACAGAACGAAACACTGCCCAGTCCTAGGTCAGCCTCACTATTGTTGCCACGCTTGAGCCCACAGATGCTGCCACTTTTCCAATTCATCTCGCTGGGGGTCTTCCTCTTTATCTCTGACCCTCCACCTTACCAAACATGATATCCCTCTGTAGCGACACTTGCGCAAAGTCCGAAGTATGAGAGACGAAGTGTGGCCATCCTGGCTTCCAAGGAGAGTCAGAAAAAGTTGGTTCCCACTCCTAGGAACCTATGTACAAACACACTGCATCATCCTGACAACTGTTGTTATATTTCAGCCCACTGTTACAGACATCAACCCATTGTGTCAGTCCATCTCGTTGACCCTCTACTTTGGTGAGCATGATGTCCATCTCCAGGGACCGATTCTTCCTGATAACACATCTAAAGTATGTGAGAGGTTTCACCATCCTCACTTCCAAGGAGCATACCGGCTGCACTTCTTCCAAGACAGATTGATTTGTCTTTTGGCAGTTCATGCGGTTTTCAATATTCTTTGTAACTCAAACGCATCAATTCTTCTCCGGTCTTCCTTATTCATTGTCCAATGGTCACATCCATATGAGGTGACTAAAATACCATGGGTTGGGTCAGAACACTTTAAAGAAGTCTAGAGCAGCAGATTTGCCTAGTGCACTATACTATCATTTGATTTCTTGACTGCTGCTTCCAAGAGTGTTGATTGTGAGTCCAAGTAAAATGAAGTCTTTGACTTCAATCTCTTCTCCATTTATCATGATGTTGTTTACTGGTCCAGTTGTAAGGATTTTTTTTTTTTTTTTTTACATTGATATGCAATCCATACTGAGGCTGTAGTCTTTAATATTGATCATTAAGCACTTCAAGTCCTCTTGGTTTCTAGGAAACAAGGTTGTATCATATGCATATTGCAGGTCGTTAATGAATCTTGCACCAATCGGTCTTCTAAGTGCTACTGGGTAGGTTCTGACTCATAGTGCCATTGTATAGGGTTCCCCAACTCATAGTGACCTTATATAGGGTTTCTGAGGAGCAGCTGGTGAGCTTGAACCACTGACTTTGTGATTCAAACAGCCTTTGCAGTCCAGCGCATTAACCCACAGTGCCACACCTCAACTCCATAAATGGAGTCAATATGGTAAAAGGATAGAACCCTGACACGTACATTTCCAGATTTTAAAATATTACATATCTCTTGTTCAGTTTGAACGACAGTAGTTTAGTTGAAATATTTTATTGATATTAATTTGTTAGTTTTGATAAATGTACTTTGGTGAGTAAGATGTCCCTAGATGGCACAAATAACTAAGTACTTACTGAGAATTGAAAAGTTATTAAAGTTCATCCAGAGGAGCCTCAGAAGAAAGACATGGCAATCAATTTCGAAAAGATCAGCCATTTAAAATCCTATGGAGTATGATTCTTCTCTGGCATACACAAGGTCACTATGAGTCAGAACCAACTCAATGACAACTGTTATTTTGTTGCTGTTGATTTATGTAAGATGTTAATATTAAGAGACGTGGGATAAAAAGTATATAGGAATTCTGTTTTATCTTGACAACTGTTTTCTAAATCTAAAATTATTTCCATTTAAAAAGTTTTTCAAAATGTTTGAACTGTAGCTTTTTCACTTCCATTATTATTAACAATGAACATTTGCCAAAGTACAATGTTCTTTTTCAATATTTGAAAATTACATACTGAAATGATTTGAAATGAAGAATTCAGAATATATACTTTTAAAAACCCTTTAGGGATTGCAATCACTGAAATGAAACGAAGTACATGTTTTGTTGAATGTGAGACTGATTCAAGTTTGCTTTGCAAACCTTCACTCAATTAACAATAAAACATTATTTAAAAAAAAAAAACAAAAAACCTCTAGTTTTGTTTGAAATGTAAAGTTGTATGATTCTCAATTCAGGATTTAAACAAAAATTTACTAAGTACTTGTTTATACAGATTTAGTAGCCATTTTTGAGACTTCAAAAAAGTCCCTGGGTGGTGTAAGTGGTTTGCATTTTGACTACTAACATAAAGGAGTCCTGGTAATGTAGTAGATTATGAACTGGCCTACTAGCCGAATGGTCAGCAGTTCAAATCTACCAGCCACAAGGCTGCAGAGAGATAAGGCTTTCTGATCCCGGGAAGATTTACAGCCTTGGAAACCCTATAAAGAGTCAGTATGAGTCGGAACCAACACCATGGCACACAATAACCACTTCCACCTATGAACCTAAGGTTGGAGGTTCAAACACAATGAGCACAGACACATGATCTGCTAATATGCTTCCATAAAGAAAAGACCGTGCAACAGATTTCAGGTTCATCAAAGTGACCAGCCTCACTGCCTTGACAAAGACTGATGGACCCTGAGGCACCCTTCAAATTTGCTCCTGAAGCAGCTTCCAGAGAGCCTCTTTCAGCTACATAGAAGATAGCCCTTTAAAGAGACCACTCACACCCACCAGGAAATAATCAACTAAAGAGACCAAAAAGGCAACATTTGCGCAAAAGTTAAGTTAAGAAGGCAGGAGGAAGGACGGGAACACTGGGCTGACAAGTTGTGGGGATTGCAGACAGTATCACGGAACAATCTGTGTATAAATTGCTGAATGGGAGATTATTTTGCTCTGTAAATTTCACCTAAATTCAACTAAAATATAAAATTAAAACATAAATAAAAATAAACTCTATGTAGCAGACATGGGGGCACTGTCAGTCAGAATCAACTCATCTCCAGCTTGGGTTTTTTTTTTTTTTTTTTAAATCATTATTATTACTATATAGAGTTCTTATTTAATAGTAAATATACTTTTTGGGAAACCGCCATAGTAAAATTTGGTAAAATAGTATCCATAAAACTGGTGAAAAATTAAAATGTTTTTCTTAGAAAATCCTTTAGAAGACAGAAAACATAATGTTAGTAAAAAAAAAATAAAAATTGCACACTATGGAATGGTGGGCCTGCTAAATAAAACTTGAAATACATTTAATATAATTTTATAACAGGGCAACTAGACTCTGTTTCAATAGTGAAATTCACAAAGAAACACTTTTAAATGTGCCTTGGAAGAAAAGATACATGTGATGTAAAGATACAGCCTTAATAGTAAATAAGTTATTTAAAATTTAAAAACAGAGGAGGGTTGCTATCTGTGTAATTATAACCACTCAAGTAGTGGGTACTTGGGCAGATTTTTTAAAGAAATTATTCCACGGTTGGCTCCTCCTGTGACAGTCATTCCAAGCTACAGCCATAAGGACATCATTGCATAAAAAAGTTGAAGCAGAAGGACAGGAAATGTTACAGGATATCATCCATGTGTTTACTTAGAAGAAACATAGAAGTAGAATCGTACTGAGGTAGAAATGACTGTGAAAGTGTTCTGTACCCCTAGAGCAAGGGTAGGCAATGTCTGGCCCGCAGGTCATATGTTGTTGTTGTTAAGAACCGTTGAGTCGGTTCCAACCCATAGCGACCCTGTGTAGGGTTTCCAAAGAATGGCTGGTGTGCTTGAACTGCCGACCTTGAGGTTCAATCCAACTTTGCAGTCCAGTGCATTAACCCACAGTGCTACATCAGGACCAAAATCATTTGGTTTGGCCCTGCTAAGGCAACTGTTCTTCTAGCCATCACATTAGAGGTGGGTGAGTTAACTAAATGTTTGACTGAACATAGCAGGCTTATTTTTAAGTTGATCATTTTGTATGACCCACTAATGATGCTATAAATTTTGGCAGAAAAAGAGGTTTCCTGTTCCTACCTTGCATGGGAGAAAGGTGAGACGTTCTGCTCCTATAAAGATTTATAGCTTCGGAAACCCTGTACAGGGTTACTATGAGTCAGAACCAACTCCACAGCACATCACCACCACCACCAACATCCTGACCTTAGAGGATCATAGTTATCTCATGGAAAGGCACTTAAACATGAGATACTGTAAAATGATTCGTTCTGTAAAATACAAGTGTTCCAAACTTTTGACCTCTTTCTATTGTAACAAGTGACTATCGTACTACCTGGCAGATATTTTCAATAATTAAATACATTTCATCTGCCCTCTAGTAGATGAAGGTGAGGAGAAAATGGTGTTAAAAGAGTGAAAAAGTAACAATTTTAGAAAGAAATCATGATATAGAAGAGCATTTTAAAAATGGATCTTTGCAGGTGTTTTTATTTTACTTGGGTTTTTATTGTCAAAATCAATGTGAAAACTCCTATTTGTACACACAACAATCCTAGAAATGTACCTTCCTAAGCTGTCCACAATTTTCCAAATGAAGCCTTTTATAATGTTTGCAAGGTGTTAGAAATATAAAAAGTGTCAGACCTCCCAGTTAGTTTGCAACAATTGTTTATATCAGGAAAAATAGGTATTTGTTGTTGTGAAGTACAGCTGAATCAAATCCGACTCACAGAGAGCCTATATAAGTTTTCTAGGGAGCGGCTGGTGGGTTTGAACTGCTGACCTTGAGATTAGCAGTCCAATGCTTATCCTACACTGCCACCTGGTATAATAGATAAACAGAATGAGAAAATCAGTAACATAACTTAGTTGTTGTTGTTGTTAAGTGCCGTCTATAAGTGCCGTCTATATAGGGTTTCCGAGAAGCTGGTGAGTTTCAACTGCCGACCTTGCAGTTCAAATGGCTTTACGTTAACCCACATTGCCACACTATTTAGTAAGTGCAGTTAAAATAAGGCACTTCTTCCATTTGGGTCTACATATTTCTGTGAAGCATAATTTTACATTATCACTCTACATATGCATGCGAAAGCTGGACAATAAATAAGGAAGACTGTAGAAGAATTGATGCATTTGAGTTATGGTGTTGGAGGAAAATATTGAAAGTGCCATGGGCTGCCAAAAGAACAAACAGATCTGTGTTGGGAGAAGTGCAGCCAGAGTGCTCCTTGGAGGCCAGGATGGCCAAATTTCACATCTCATACTTCGGACATATTGTCAGGAGGGACCAGTCGCTGGAGAATGATATCAGGTTTGGTAAGGTGGAGCGTCAGAGAAAAAGAGGCATACCACCCCCAACGAGATGGATTGGCCAAGTGGCAGCATCGATAGACTCAAGCGTAGCAATCGTAGTGAGGTTGGCCCAGAATCGGGCAGTGTTTCATTCTGTTGTGCATAAGGTCGCTATGAGTCAGTGCCAACTCAATGGCACCTAACAACAACAACAACTCTATATTAAAATATTCTGAACTCTAAACCAGTATCAAGGAGCTCTGATGATACAGTGATAGAGTATTCAGCTGCTAATGGAAAGGTCCATGGTTCTAACCCACCAGAGGCTCTGCAGGAGAAAGTTGGTGTCTCTAAAGACTATTGTTACTGTTAAGTACCGTCGAGTCAGTTTTGACCCATAGAAACCCTGTATAGGGTTTCCAAGGAGCTACTGGTGAGTTTGAACCTCCAGCCGTCTAGGAAACTCTACGGGGGCTGTTATAATTTGTCCTATAGGGTTTCTGTGAGTCAGAACGGACTCGACTGCAATGGGTTAAACCAATATCACATTTGATTTTGGTATGGCTGTATCTGTAGGATAAGCACTGGACTGCTAACCTCAAGGTCAGTGGCTCACATCCACCAGCCACTCTTCAGAAGTCCTATACAAGATTGTTTTGAGTCAGAACTGACTTAATGACACTTAACAACAACAATAATATCACAAGGAGCCCTGGCATAGTGTGTAGGATAAGCACTGGAGTGGTAACCAAAAGGTTCCCAGTTCAAACCCACCAGTCATTCTTAACTATATGTCAGAACCACACAACAACAACATATCATAAGGTGTTAAACAAAGATTTTCACTAATCAAAATGTTTTAATGTTTGTAATTCAAGAATTTTCCTTGATTTTTTTTGTGTGTTTTTTATGATATTCATAATATATCAATCCTAATGATAGTAGGGAGTCCTGGTGTGGCACTGTGGGTTAATGCGCTGGACTGCAAAGTTGGTTTGAACTGCACGGTCATGGTTCAAGCTCACCAGTCACTCCTTGGAAACCTTATACAGGGTCACTATGGGTGGACACCAACTCTACGGCATTTAAAAACAATGATAGGAGATCATCAGCATCATCATAATAGTAAGGAAAGCATGGTGGGTACATACAATAAAAACTGGACTGGAACTACAAGGTTGGTGGTTCAAGCCCACCAGCCGTTCTGTGGGAGAAAGATGAGGCATTTGACTCCCGCAAAGATTATTTAAAGCCCCCAAAAACCCTGTACAAGGTATCTACGAGTCTCATGTGATTCAACAACACTTAACGACAATAGCCACAATCATAGTTGTTGCTGTTGTTAGGTGCCATCAAGTTGGTACTGATTCATAGCGACTCTATGCACAACGGAATGAAACACTGCCCAGTCCTGGGCCAACCTCACAACTGTTGCCATGCTTGAGTCCATTGATGCTGTCACTTTGCCAATTCATCTCGCTGGGGGTCTTCCTCTTTTACTCTGACCCTCTGCCTTACCAAACATGATATCCTTCTCCAGCGATGCACAGCAGAGTGTGTGTTTATATATATATATAGAGAGAGAGAGAAATATATATATATATATATAGAGAGAGAGAGAGAGAGAGAGAGAGAAAGAGAGAGAGAGAGAGAGAGTGTGTGAGTGAGTCCTAGTGTGGCACTGTGGGTTAATGCACCACGCAGCAGACTGCAAAGCCATTTGAACTGCAAGGTCATGGTTCAAGCTCACCAGCTGCTCCTCAGAAACCCTATACAAGGTCGCTATGGGTTGGAATGAACTCCACGGCACTTAACAACAACTATATATATCGCTATTAAACATTGAAAAATACAAATATTGGAAGCACAGAATCAAAAGCTTTTCACTGATAGTGCCTTCTTGTTTAAAGGATAGCTAGTCAGGAACTCTGTTAGTACAGTGGATACAAACTGGGCTGCGAACCACAAAGTTAGCAGTTCAAAACTACCAGCTGTTCCGTGGGAAAAAGATGAGACTTTCGGCCACTCTAAAGATATACAGCCTCAGAAACCCTGTATAGAGTTGCTATGAGTCAGAACTGACTCCATTGTACATAACCACCACCACCAATCAGGAAAAACAAAGAAAATGGGTTACGTTAGTTTTTCTATAAAATCTATCAGAGTTAAAAAAAAAAAAAAAGTTCCTTACTACAAATTTGACATACAATTCTAAAGTGTGCATTGATCTTCTGTTGCTAACCAAACACCAATAGAAATCCGAATTATAGAAACATTTTTAGAGTTGTTCAACAAAGTTTTAATATTTAGTTTTAGTTAAAAGCCATATATCTGGAATATAGTTCCCAGAGATTCAGATTCAGTAAGACCGGTGCAGGACCATGATGAAGATGGTATTCCTCATTTTGAAGATGAGGAAAGTTAAGATCTAGAGAATTAAGGTAGTTCACTGCCAGACCTGAATTAGAACCTTCCCAGCACTGTCTTCTCACTATCCAGCACCCCTTTGGATGTGCAGTACTCCTGAACTTTAAATCTGGTGTCTGCCCAGGTAGATATTAGTAGATTGGAGGAAAGCAACGAGGGGCTCCAATTTCAATGCTGTGGCTAGAAACAACTCTTCACTTGCAAAATACTCTTTGAATTTTCTGGTGAGACGAATGGTCACATTGCCGTATAGAGCTAAAGACAAAAGGTTATTGTTGGGTTGGCTACTGTCGCCATGTTGCTAGGAGAGGCTTTGCCATGGAATTTGCCACACAGTCCCTAGCTTCTCTAGTGCAACCCTGCGCATATACAAGGGGACCCTGCGCATGTGCGAGAGGAGAAAAACGGCATATTACAAAGCCAAGTCTAGAAAACCAATCGAAGGGGAAGGTTTCCTCCTGGACACTGTGCAAGAAGACTGGAAGGATATGCAACAGTCGTGAAATTACAATAGGGCCCTTTCCAGTTTAAGCAATGAGCATATATTAAAACATCAGGAAAGATTCTGGTTTTGCCCTTGCAGTACTCACGCCTCCTCATTTCTCCTTGGCAATAACGATATAGCAAGCAGCAGCAGTGTTGTTGTTAAGTGCTGTGGAGCTGGTTCCAAACGACAGCAGTGTAGTGGGCTTGAAATGCACGCACAAATTTTGTTGAAAATTGGCAATGACTGGCCCCAGATTTGATTTGCTGGCCTGGGAAGCTCTCCAAGTATGTTGGTAGGAGATGGAGATATTTGCTCAAACACCTTGTTAATCAGATCAGCAAACAGAGGCAAAGAGGGTGACTGACGTAACAGAGACAGAGAACAGTAACCCTCACTCCTAAAGTCACTAACAATGTGCCAAGTGGTACGCCACTTCTTCTCAACGTCAGGATTCTAAACCCCACACTCCTTCTTTCGTTATTTATGTGCTAGGAAATATGCCACAACATGTAATGCGTGCATATTTACACTGACGGGCACTTCCCAGGTCACAAAAGAGATCTGTTCCTCAGTGAGTATTTCAGTCGAATTTGTAGGTGAGTCAGAACAGGTGCATAAGGTTCTCATTTAGTCTTGCTTTAGTGCAAGAAACAGCACGAAAACTTTTCAATGATTTAAATGTTGCACATGTTGCAACTGAAGGTAATTGTGATGAAGAATTTGTTGAGAGTAGGAGTTGGTCCAGTCACTTCAAAGTGAGGACAAATTTATGAGTTGTCCATAAGTGGGGTATTGGAAACCCAGAGACTGCCTGTATTTTCTGAGAGAAAACAGAAAGAATAAAGTGAGATTTGACTTTTGCTTAAATGCTTTTGAAATGTTTGAAAAGTAGGAAAGCTTTGTCGCTTTAGCTTAGGATATAGTTGATATATTTTTATTTAACAGCATTTCTGTAATTTCTAGGGGCTAGGGAAGAGGGCACGGGTATTTTATAAAACCTCTGAAAGCTGACCATGGTTGTCATTTCTGGAGTGTTCTGCTGAGCACTAATGTGAGACCATTCTCTCCTGTGGCCACGGGCTAAAGGGCACAGCCGCGCGCTCCCACACCTGCTCCTGAATTCTAAACACAAGGCCAGATGGGGGAAGAGCAGGATGTTTGCTGAGGCAGTTCCTCCCCTTGGGTCAAAATGGGAATGCAAAAGTCAGCCTGGGAAGATTCTGGAGTAGGAAGGATGATGGGGGAAATCTTCAGATTCAAGTGCACCAGAGATCTTCAGAACAACACCGAGGTGGTGGCACAAATGCAGGGCTGATGGTTTGCTCTGTCTAAAACCTAAAGGAGGCTAAATGATGTCGATGGTAGAACCTGGGCCCTCTTTCTTGGCCTTCAGATGGGGGAGCTGTTCACTGGCTCTGAGTCCCCAGCGTTAACCAGAATGGCAGCAGTCTCTACCAGGTTCTCTTCCCTTCTGTCTGTCCCACCCTCAGTCCTCTAGTGAGCATCTCCCCAAAATAAACCCTTGCATTCAAACCTTTGTCTTGAGGTCTGCTTATGGAGTCCTGGTGTGGCGCTGTTGGATATAACACTGGGCTGCAAACAACAAGGTTGACAGTTCAAACTCATCAGCCACTCCTTGGAAATCCTATACAGGGTCGCTATTAATTGGACGTGACTTGATGGCATTTAACAACAACAATAAGCATTGATTTATTTAAAATTTAGTTTATTTTTAAATAAATGATGTATGAAGCTGGTACTTCAAAAAAAAAAAAAAATCTATGAAAAGAAAGTGAAAATTACATGTCATTCATTTTCTAACCTCCAGTCCCACTAAGGAGCTCTGGTAGCGTAGTGGTTACAAATCGGGCGGTGAACCACAAGGTCAGCAGTTGGAAACTACCAGCTGTTCCACAGGAGAAAGATGAGGCTTTCTGCTCCCGTAAAGATTTACAGTCTCAGAAACCATGTACAGGGTCGCTATGAGTCGGAACCAACTCCACGGCACATAACCACCACCACCACCTCCACCAGTCCCACCACCCAAAGATTGGATTTGACTGTTAACTGTTTTCTTTATATCTTTCCAGGCAAAACAAAAGATTATGTGAGTATATATGCACATACCATTTGAAATGTACATGAGTGGAACAATTTTAAACATATGTTTGACACCTTTCTTCACTTAATGCTTTATCTTGGAGAGCATTTAGTTTTGCATATACGAGGGAGCTTCAAAAAGTTAGTGGAAAAATGTATCTTTTCAGTCAATTTTCCCACGAATTTTTCAAATCCCTTGTATAGTGCAACCTTATTCTTCTTAAACAGTTTAAGGACCTTGCACTGTAAGGTTGTACAAGTTCTGTTCGAATACTGTACAGGGTTGCTATGAGTCTGAACCAACTAGATGGCACACAACAACAATAGCATGGTTCTTTAAAAGAGTCCTTGTGGCACAACAATTAAGCACTCAGTTGTTAACCAAAATGTTGGCAGTTCAAACCTACCAGGGGAGAAAGACTAAAGTGATATACTCTTGTAAAGATTACAGCTTTACTAGAAAACATTTATAGTGATTCTAATATTTGTCAGTTCAACCAGGCACACATTTTTTTGTGTGTGTACATCGTAGCCCATGTTAAAAATTATAAATTCATAACAAAATCACTGGGTAAGGATTGTTGTTGTTAGGTGCTGTCAAGTTGGTACCGACTCATAGCGACCCTATGCACAACAGAATACAACTAAGTTATTTTTCTCTTTTTAACTATTGCTGTATTGCACACTTCATTCACACTTCTACTAGCAGTGTATGAATGCCTATGCATCTGATGCATGCCTTGGTATTTTCAATAACCTCATATGCATGTGCAACTTGGACAATGAATAAGGAAGATCTGAAAAGAATTGAAGCATTTGAGTTATGGTGATGGACAAGAATACTGAAAGCACCATGGACTGCCCAAAGAACCAACAATTTGTGTTGGAAGAAATGCAGCCAGAATGCTTCTTAGAAGCAAGGATGGTGAGTTTGTCTCTCATATTTTGGGCATGTGTTCAGAAGGGACCAGTCCCTCAAGAAGGACATCATGCTTGGTAAAATGGAGGGTCAGTGAAAAAGAGGAAGACCCCCCATTAGATGGATTGACATGAAAACAGCAACAATGGGCTCAAATATAACAATTGTTAGCATAGGACCAGGCAGTGTTTCGTTCTGTTATGCATAATGTCACTCGGAGTCGGAACTGACAACACCTAACACTACCACCACCAGGGGCACTAAACATTTTAATATTTATCAGTCAAGTGAAAAAGATCTCATCATATTATTGTGCATTTATTTGGCCATGTGTTCATATATTTATTGGCATTTAAACACTGGACTGCTAACTGCAAGACTGGCAGTTCAAACCCACAGTACAGGGTTGCTATGAGTCTGAACCAACTTAAGGCACACAACAACAATAGCATGGTTCTTCTAAAGAGTCCTCATGGCACAACAATTGAGCACTCAGTTATTAACTGAAAAGTTGGCAGTTCAAACTTACCCAGTAGTTTCATGGGACAAAGTCTAAAGTGCTACACTTTTTTTTTTTTTTTTTAAGGTTTTTATTGTGGATTGAGTGAAGGTTTTACAGGGCAGATCATCAGTTTTACATTCAACATATACACCTTGTTTCATTACAATAATTGTAATTCCCTCCATGTACCATCAGTTAAGAGTATTTCTCTGTATTCACTTTAGCTTGTTTTTTAAAAAAATAAAACAAAAAACACTCAGGCATATATAATAATTTGAACCTCCAAAGAGCACATTCTGTAAGTCTGCTCCTGGCCACTAGCTCTTAGTCCCTCTCTTTCCATGAATCTAAAGTCCTCAGCCGCTCCCCCTCTCCATGCCTCCATCTCTGCCTCCATCTCTGGCGCTGCTGCTTCTCTGGATAAGGTCCCGCATTCTGCTTGTGCGTTCCTCTCTTGATAGTCCTAGGGTCCTCTGTTTCTGGACTGTAATATTAACCACTCCCTTGTTTTTGTTACAAAACTTCTACCTTTACAATTGTGACAGTTTCAATTAGTCATGATAATAATTATTCATTATTGAATCTTACGAATCTTATCCCCATCTCTTTTC
>NW_006408776.1:2672462-2673945 GCF_000296735.1 Chrysochloris asiatica
GGTTCTGTCAGGCATCTGTGGCTGCTCTGATCCTTCCCCCTCTTGGTCTCTCACAAGATGGTAGCTGTAGGAGCAGCTGAGCATCTTGGATTTGAAAGGACTGGATTTCTTGCTTCTGCTACAAATTTCCCTGGCTGTAAGTCATCCAACCTTCTAAATATCCCTTTATATGTGGTTCACAGTTTTGGCACCATCCCCTGAGCCTGCTTAGTCCAGTATCCTATGTTATTGATGACAGAGCACCTCACTGCACGTCTACCCAATCCTCTAACTTATTTGTTCTCCTAAAGTGCTACACTTTTTTTAGGATAACAACTTAGAAACACTGATGGGGCATTTCTACTCTATTATATAAGGTCGCTATGAGTTGAAATCTACTAGACAGCACCTAACAACAATAACATGGTTCTTCTCTGAATTACCTATCCTTATCCTTGAACCATTTTTCTTTTGGATTGCTTGTCTTCTTCCTTTTGATTTGCAAGAACTTTTATATGTTGTGTGAATTTTAACTTTTAGATATGACCCTTATACTTCTTCTCATTCTATCTTTTTTCTTTAACTTTGTTTATAAGGAAATATTTTCTCATAGTAAAAGTTCTAAATTATTAAATCTGTTAACTCCCTCTCCCCCACTGCCCCAGTTTCTGGACTTGGTATCATACTTAAGAAGTCTATCCTGCCCCAAGTTTATAAATATACCCTTCTGTATTTCTCCTAGTTATTTCATCGTTCTATTTTTACACTCAGATCATTAATCCACATGGGGTTTGTTTGTGAATGGTGTTTGGTCTTGGAAGACACTACAGAGAAATGAGAATGAAACAAAGAAGACACCCTGGTTTAAGAGTACTAGGAGAGGCCTGGAATGCTTGGGTAGTGATACTGGAGAGTTGCCATCTGATCACACCCAGCTCAGAGGTTCCCCCTTTGTGGACAGGACTGGTCCTAAGGTCCTTTTCCAGGGCAGTTCATGGTGATAGACCAGAGCAAGGTCTTCCAGTTGGATTCACAGCCACTGTTACAAGCTAAACCCTGTAAGATTATAATTAAATAAATGATATTAAAATTTTGTTGTTGAAATGCTAACAGTAAGAATATTCAAAGCTCATCACTGCCATAGTTTGTCTACCATATTTAGTTATTGTTGTTCAGTGGATTCTGACTCACATCAACCTTATGCACACCAGAACCAAACACTGCCTGGTCTTGCACCATCTTCACAGTCACTGTGAAGCTTGATCCACTGCAGCTGCCACTGTGCCAATCATCTCGTTAGGTGTCTTCCTCTTTTTCACTGACCTGCCACTTTACTTAGAATGATGTCCTTTTCCAATGACTGGTCCCTCCTGATAATACGTCCAATGTATGAGAGTCAAAGTCTCACCATCCTGGCTACTAAGGAGCACTCTGGCTGTACTTCTTCCAACACAGATTTGTTTGTTCTTCTAGCAGTCCAGGGTACTTTTAATACTCTTTTTGA
>NW_006408776.1:2674745-2676591 GCF_000296735.1 Chrysochloris asiatica
GCTGAAAAGGCTTTGAGCCTTTTCTTGCACTAAAGTAAGTGTAAATAGCAACCATATGCACCTGTTCCGATTTGCCTCTGTATTTGACTTAAATGGTTACTTTGACTTAAAGGCATTCATGAACAAATCTCGTTCATAACCTGCACTGAATTCTGTGAGCTTGAAGTGGCCACGGTAGGAATATTTCCACCATGGAATTTGGCCAATGTTACAAATCAGTCTTATTTCCTTTGGAGGTACAGTTGTTAAAACATTTACCAGCACACCACTGAGTTTGCCTATCTTCAGATTTGGTTACTCAGAAAGAGTCAGGCATGTTGAAGAGGAAATTCAAACATTAATTAGAAAGTCAGACTTGAGAGCATCTCCCTCAACTCCAGTCCTAAACTGGCACAATTCTGTGTCACTCACGGTTATTCTGTATGAATATATTGCCAAGGGGAGCTGGGCTCAGAAGGATCTGTTTTAGAGGATTTCTTCCCACTCCTCACATTCCTAACCTGGGTCTGATTTGAGTGTGATGCAGCCCTTTGATGAGTCGTGCACAGGATTTTCCCTGTAATGTCTCAGATTTAGATTCCATTGTGGCAACTCAAGGCTATAGATAGTATTATTTATCATAATTCATCTGTTTTTCATTTGATATTAAGTGTTCTTAAGACATTTGACTCTCTTTCTAAATGCTATCAAAGTAGCCACAATGGGCTGACATTTTTACTTAACTCCCTTCTCATGACAGCTCATATTTTTCAGAGAGCAAAAGGAGGCTCAGGGAAAAGAGAGTCAGAAGATGGTTTGGGACCCTCACACCAGCTCCTGGAATAAAGAACGCATTATTTATTCCAGTTATAAAGGAGAGCCTGTTACATGATCTTATGAAAACCCTCTCATTCAAAATATGAATAAATTACTCCGCCCCCTAAAGTATTTTCCTTTAGACATTGAGATTTCTCTTAAAATGTTTAGTGCCATTTGAGAAATCCCTACAGGATCAATTACAATAATCATTTTATGCACTATCCTTCCTGAAGGAACCATGGTAGCACCGTGATTAATGTGCTCAGTTGCTTACCAAAAGGTCCAAGGTTTGATCCCACCAACAGCTTCTTGGGAGAAAGTTGAGGCAGTCTGCTTCCATAAATATTTCTAGTCTTGGAAACCCTAGGAGGCAGTTCTACTCTGTCCTATAGGGTCCCTATGGGTGAGACTGGACTCCAGAGAGCAATGGGTTTGGTTTTGGGTACCCTTCCTGAACCAAATCCATGCACTATAGTAATAATGCTTTGGGAACAGCTTTCACCAAGAATTTTCATTCGTTTTTGGCAAATGTATCTTACAGGTCACTCTTGTTCACATTTCACAGATGGTCACACTAGACAACCATCTAGTCCCCCAAACATTCCAAGATAATTTCCAACTCCTTTCCTTTGCTGTCACCACTGTTCCTACATGAAAGGCCATCTCTCCTGGTTTCCATGTAATCAATTCTTCAAGATCATTTATAGTCTTTCCATAATGACTCCCTGCTGTAATGATCCATTGCTCTTCTGGGCCCATAACTACGACCTTCCGACTTTCCCCCATCACTCATTTGTCATCTACTTGTAATTTTCACTTGTCACTCACATTGTTAGTCAATTTCTACTGTGTCTAGTTTTATCTCAGCATTTAAATAGAAGGCCCTTATCTTGGGATCCACTGACCCCCTCAAGACTCAAAGTGTCATGAAACCAAAACATTTTTTGTGTGCACCTACCTAGCATTACAGGAGCTCTGGTAGCATAGTGGTTACAAATCGGCCTGCTAACCTCAGGGTCAGCAGTTCGAAACTACCAGCTATTCTGAG
>NW_006408776.1:2677213-2679773 GCF_000296735.1 Chrysochloris asiatica
CTGGAGAAGGATATCATGTTTGGTAGGGTGGAGGGTCAGAGAAAAAGAGGAAGACCCCCATCGAGATGGATTGGCCAAGTGGCAGCATCGATGGACTCAAGCGTGGCAACAGTAGTGAGGTTGGCCCAGGATCAGGCAGTGTTTCGTTCTGCTGTGTATGAGGTAGCTATGGGTCGGTACCGACTCGATGGCAACTAACAACAACAAAAAAGACTTACAGCCTCAGAAACCCTGTACAGGATTGCTATGAGGTGGAACCGTCTCTGTGGCACATAACCACCACCACCACCACGAATTACAATCATTCACTTGAAACTCTCAACTCCCTTTTCCTTCTCTCTTCATCCTACTTCCCTGGTTGGGGTTGGGGGGAGGGAGGGGAGGAGATTCCTAAATCTTGTTCAATTCAACTCTTCACCTGTTTTGCACTTGAACGTACTGATGGAACATAGTGAATGAAACACACACACAACCACACTGACTCATCTTACCTTCAGTTCATGACCATTAATGTTAAGTGCCACCATCTGAGCTGTTAGGTTTTCACACTGTGGTGACTTAGATGTTGCTATGATACTGGAAGCTATTGATGTTAAGTGCTGTTGAGTCAGTTCCCACTCATACAGTTCCCGCTGTATAGGGTTTCTGAGGAGCGGCTGTTGAGTTTGAACCTCTGACCTTGTGGTTCAAACTGAATTTGTGATCCAGCGCGTTATGCTGCAGCACCACACCAGGACTCCTCTTACAGTACAGATGATTGATAATGTTGGGAGGGAGGTCAGTACAGGTAGGTGGGTCATTAAGGAAGTGAGGGTCTGAGGAATTCTCTTATTCTGATTGTGTCTGCTTTCCCCAAGGAATAGTCAGTGAGGTTGGGTGCAGATGTTAAAGAGAGAGAACAAGAATTTGAAAGAGGTGTGAAATTAGAAGGGCTAGGGGGTCCTCACAGGGATCTCTGAGCCCACTCAGGACCCTCTTTATATTGTTGTGTCGTTGCCACCAAGACTCCTCAGACTCCCGGAGACCCCATGTACGACAGAATGAAACACCACCAGGTCCTGCGCCATCCTCACAAACATTGCTGTGTTTGAGCACGCTACTGCAACCTCTCTGTTACCCCATCTCATGAGGGGCTCCCTCTTTTTCAATGACCCTGTATTTCACCAGGCGTGATTTCCTTCTCCAGTGGCTGATCCTTCCAGATAAGATGCCCAAAGTTTATGAAACAAAGTCTCACGCCTTCCTTTTTAAATACATTCTGGTAGTATTTACTCCAAGACAGACTTGTTGGTCTTTATGGCAGTCTGTATCATATTCAGTAGTGAAAATATCATGGCTTGGATCAAGCACACCTAAATCCTTAAAGTGACACCTTTGTTCTTAAACATTTTCAAGGTCTTTTGCAGCAGATTTTCCCAATACAATGAGTCCTCTGATTTTTTGACTGCTGTTCCCATGGGTGTTAATTGTGGATCCAAGTAAAATGAAGTACTTGACAACTTCAATCTTTTGCATTTCACATGATGTTGCTTCTTATCCCAGTGTGGAGATTAGTATTTTCTCAGTGAGGTGTAATCCATACTGAAGGCTGTAGTCTTTGACCTTTACCAATAACCGCTTCAAATCCTCTTAACTACCAGCAAGCAAGGTTGTATCACCTGCATATCACAGGTTGCTAATGAACTTTGCTCCAATCCTGATGCCACGTGTTGTGTTCTTCTGCCTATAATTCAGTTTCTCAGATATTATTTACTCAGCATACAGATTTAATAAGTATGTTTAACATGGTAAAATTGTCAGTCTGTTATACTGTGGTGGTTTGCATGTTGCTGTGATGTTGGAAGCTATACCACTGGTATTTTAAATACTAGAATGGAGTAGAGCTTTCAAGTACTTCATTTGCTGAAGGGGCATACCTCAAAATGAGGAAAAAGAGTTGTGTTGTTGTTGTTAGGTGCCATTGAGTCAGCACTGACTGATAGCAACCCTATGCATAACGGAACAAAACACTGCCTAGTCCTGGGCCAACCTCACAATCATTACTGTGTTTGAGCCCACTGATGCTGCCACTGTGCCAATCCATCTTGCTAGGGTCTTCCTATTTTTTCTCTGATTCTCCACTTTACCAAACATGGTATCCTTCTCCAGAAAATGGTCCCTTCTGACAATAATGTCCGGAGTATGAGACACACATCTTGGCATGCAAGGAGCAACTTCAATCTTTTCTCCATTTATATGGATGTTGTTTATTGATCCAGTGGTGAGGAGTTTTGTTTTCTTTACATTGAGATGCAACCCATTTGATCTTCATCAGTAAGTATTTGAAGTCCTCTTCACATCCAGTAAGCAAGGTTGTATCATCTGCACATTACAGGTTGTTAATGAGTCTTCCTCCAATCCTCATACCACATTTTGCTTCATGTAATCCAGTTTCTCAGATTATGTGTTCAACATACAGATTGAATAAGTATGGTGAAAGAATACACCCCTGTCACATATCTTTCCTAATTTTAAACCATTTGGTGTTCCCTTGTTCTATCTGAACAACTGCCTTTTGGTC
>NW_006408776.1:2681929-2684302 GCF_000296735.1 Chrysochloris asiatica
TGACCTTTCTATGTCCTGGTGTGGTGCTGAAGAATAAGCACTTGTCCAGAAGGTTGGTTTGAACTGAATGGTGGCGGTTCAAACCCACCAAATGCTTATACAGGCTCGCTATTAGTTGGAACCGAGTCAACAGCACTTAACAACAACAGTGGACAAAATATTGAATGATGCAGAAAGCATCAAAATAAGGTGGAAGGAATACACAGAGTTACCATACCAGAAAGAAATGGGTGATGTTCAACACTTAAAGCGGTAGCATATGATCAAGAGCCTGAATTTGAAATGAGCAGCAGATGATCTGTTACATAGTCTGTGGCCTTATTCTAACTGATGATATTGAATGTCTCCATGGCCTCTTCTCACAGGTGTAGTCAATTTGATATCTTTGTATTCTACCTGTCGAAGTTCATGTATAAGGTTGCTGTTGTTTTAAAAAGGCATTTGCAATGAGTAGCTCTTTGATCTTGCAAAATTCTGTCATGTGATTTCCAGAGTCATTAGGTCATATTTTCCAACTACCAATCCTTCTTGTTTAAAACTTTCCCATTCTAATCATCAGTAATTATCAATGCATCTGGATTACGTGTTTGATCAGTTAAAGACTGCAGAAGCTGTAAATATCTTCAATTTCTTCTCCTTTGGTATCAGTGGTTGGTGTGTGAATTTGAATAATGGTCGTGTTAAGTGGTCATATAAATAGACGTAAGGTTAGTGGTGCTTAGAAACCCTATTGCTATGAGTAGGTACCAACCCGAGAGCACTTAACAACAATGGATAGTAACTTAGCATTGATAGCATGTTGCTCAGATTATGTTCATCCACCATTGTATTTTGAGTGTCTTTCAACTTGAGGGGCGCATCTTCTGGCAGTATACTATACTACTACTCATAAGGTTTTCACTGGCCAATTTTTTCAGAAGTAGATTACTAGGCCTTTGTTAGTCTAGCTTAGTCTGAAAGCTCTGCTGTGATCTGTCCACCAGAGGTGACCCCATTGGTGTTTAAAATCCCAATGGAATACTTCTAATCATAAGGTTGGTGGTTCAGCTGACAAGGGTGTGGCGAGACTGGGATCCCTCCTACATTGTTGGTGGAACTGTAAAATGGTTCAACCACTCTGGAAAACAGTATGAAACTTTCTCAGAAAGTTGGAAATAGAAATACCTTTGACCCAGCAAACCCTCTACATGGCATATATCCACAAGAAATCAGAGCCAGAACATGAGTAGATACATGCACTCCAATGTTTATCACTGCACTATTCACAATAGCAAAAAGATGGAAACAGTCTAAGTCCCCATCAATGTAGCAATGGATAAACAAACTTTGGTACATCCACACAATGGAATACTATGCAACCTTGGAGAATAATGATGAAGCTGCAAACCACCTCATAACATGGGTGAACCTTGAGGACATTCTGCTGAGTGAAGTTAGTAAATCACAAAAGGACAAATATTACATGAGACCATTATTGTAAAAGTGTACAAAAAGGTTTCCATACTAAAAGAAACATTCTTTGGTGGTTACCACGGGTGGTAGGGAGGGGAGAGTAATTCACTGGTTAGGGGGTAGACATGTTAACTTGAGTGATGGAGAGGATATTATATACAAGGAGGGGGAGGGCAATACACAAGAAGAGGGAGGGTGGCAGATGAACAGTGAAGATAGGGGAAGACTTAGGGAGGTATGCATGGGCTAAATGGGATAAGAATAAAAAGTAATGTATACACAAACTTGGAACAACAACCCTCTGTGATACAGGGATAGAGACAGTATTCTGAATGGATAAAGGAGGGGGAAAATGTTGAGGGGCCTGACTATCTTGTGAATATTGGCTTCTTCTGCTTACTATTGTAAAATAGATATTTAAGTGTGATCGAAATGAATACTGGGAATTATGATTACAAGGTCAAGCTGGTTCAAACGCACCAGCTGCTCCTCGGAAACCCTATACAGGTTCGTTCTGAGTGGGAACTGACTCAACAGCGCTTAACAACAACAGCTTCCAGCATCACAGCAACATCTAAGTCACCATAGTATGAAAACCTAACAGCTCAGGGGGTGGCACTTAACATTAATGGTCATGAACTCAGAATGAGGTGAGTCAGTGTGGTTGTGTGTGTCACTCACTACGTTCCGTCAGTAGGTTCAAGTGCAAAACAGGTGAAGAATTGAATTGAACAAAATTCAGGAATCCCCCCTTTCCCTCCCCCTCCCCCAGGGAAGTAGGAAAAAGAGATAGAAGGAGGGTCGCTATGGGTCAGAACGGACTTGACAACACTTAACAACAACAATACTATAAGAGGAGCCCTGGAGCCCTGGTAACATAGTGAGTTACACATTGGGCTGCTACCACCACCGCCAGGTCAG
>NW_006408776.1:2684647-2686972 GCF_000296735.1 Chrysochloris asiatica
CTACGCTACCAGAGCTCCTTCCTATAAGACTACAGCCTAGGAGACCATATGGGGCCATTCCATTCTTTCCTATAGGGCTGTGATGAATCGGAATCAACTTGACAGGACACACACACACACACACAAGAACATCTATATTGTACCCATCAAAGCCCAATTGCACAATAGTAGTTTAGTACCTACTTTCTTCACTCTGACTTCTGTCTCCTCTTGATCCTATGAAATTACTTTTTCACTGTACTGGATGGATCAGTCTTCTCAGCATACCAGCATCCTGCTGCTTGTCCCATCTGAGTACACTCTCTGACCTCACATCCCCTTCCTGGTGCTGCCCACTTCTCTGCCTCTCTTCCATCTCCTCTCAAATTCATCCCAATCAGTCTTTCATCCTCATCTCTCTGCCAAAACTGCAGATAACCCACAACTTGTCTGCTGCTAAATTCAGTGGTCAAGAGTTCCATCCTCACCTTAGGTGACCCGTCCGAAGCACCTGATGGCATCTCTTGCCTGGCATTATTGCAAAACATCCTTAAATGGTTTCCCAGTTTCTGCCTTAGCTGCCCTTCTGTCTATTTTCTCCTCAGCAGCCTGAGCATTTTTGTTTCATTTTGTTTTTAGTAGGTCAGGTTATGTCATGCCTCAACTAATAGCTCTTCAGTAGCTTTGCAATTCACTCAGCCCCAATTCTT
Organism: Chrysochloris asiatica; assembly: GCF_000296735.1. NCBI lineage: Eukaryota > Metazoa > Chordata > Mammalia > Afrosoricida > Chrysochloridae > Chrysochloris > Chrysochloris asiatica. Next base: position 2,685,337 of record NW_006408776.1, read on the forward strand.
ATAATGACCCATAATGTGCTACATGGGTGGGCCTCGGGTTCGACTGATATCCTTATCTCTTGCTCTCTCTGCTCCAGCTTCATGGCCTCCGTACTTTTCCTCAAACACAGGAAGCTTGTTTCTGCCTGGAACACTTTCCTGCTGTTCGCTCTGCATACAACAGTCCTCCCTCTGAAACCTGGATGGCTCTCTTTTTTCCTTTAGGTCTCTGCTCAAATATCACCCATTCAAAGGGACTTTCCATGACACTCTCCAATACAAATAAAATAGCAACCCCTCCTTCTGCCCCCACTTCCATCCTTTTTACCCTACTTCATGTTTTCCTGTGGCATGTAGCACCATCAGCATCTGAGATTTTATACATACATGCACATATGTGATTATATGTAATCATGTATGTTATTGTTGCTATGTACTGTCAAATCGATTCTGACTCCTAGTGACCCTATATAAGGTTTCCGAGGCTATACATCTCTATAGGAGCTGAAGGCCTCAACTTTCTCCCATTCAAACTGTTGACCTTGAGTTAGCAGCCCAACTCTGTAGCCCACTATATCACTAGAGCATCTGGTAATCATGGATATATAATGTAAATATAATATATCATGATCATATTATATCTGGTGTGGCACTGAGGGTTAATGCGCCAGACTGCAAAGCCATTTGAACTGCAAGGTTGGCTGTTCAAGCTCATCAGCTGCTCCTAGGAAACCCTATGCATAGTCGCTAGGGTCAGAATCGACTCAATGGCACTTAACAACATCAACAACAACCATTATATATGTTATATAATATCTTTGTTGTTGTTGTTAAGTGTCTTGTATAGGGTTTACAAGGAGTAGCTGGTGGATTTGAGCTGCCAACCTTATAGATAGCAGTCCAGTGCTTATCCTATAGCACCACACAAGGACTCTGTCCTTAGGTGGTGGAAATGGTTTGTGATGAATTATTAACCTAAAGGTTTGTGGTTCAAATTTACCCTGTGTGCACTGGAAGAAAGGCTGGGTGATCCATTTCCATCAAAATTAGAGCCAAGTTCCAGGGCAAGATGACTGAGTAGGCAGACACATTCAGCAGACACTGCAACAAAGACATGGGAGACCACGTGAAACAGATACAGATGGTGAGCCTGGAACCCTGAGCTTCAGAGGACAGGAAGAGAGGTGAATTGAGTGTTGACTGGAAACAGAAGCTGAAGAGTCGCTGCGAGAGAGAAGAAACCAGGCAGGCTGTCAGCTCGCCTGGAGCAAACCAGCCATCTTGAGCTTTTGCCAATGACTGTTCATACACGAGGACGTGGCTGGAGATTGGCAGCAAGGGACAGAGGCTGCAGCTCTTCCTTGTTCCTGTGCCCTCCTGGTAGCTGGGAGTGTGGCCATTCTTCCCCCTGTCCACCCAGCACCAGTGGCACCCCATCCTGCACAGCCTTAGCTCTGCCTGGGATCTGAAGTTGGGAGTTTCACTCCTGCTTCTGGGGGCACACGAACCCATCGTGAATTATGCTGCATAAATCATAAACAGAGAGTTTCATTCACACTTTCAGTCTCTATCATGTCCTCCAGGATACAGGTGGTGAGTGCCTGAGAACACAACGTACAATCCTCAATGAAATAGAAACACAACAATACCACAATGT
>NW_006408776.1:2704348-2713108 GCF_000296735.1 Chrysochloris asiatica
TTCTGAATGCCTCCAGGTAGATGTAATCAGGAAATGGGCTTCCCTTTTCACTCTTCTTCCTGAGAAGTTTCAAGATACCACTGTTAGTCATTTTGACGTAACTTAGGATTTAATTTTTGGCCTGTTTCCTCTTTTGTCTGCTTGTCCAGCTCCACAATCCCCGTTCAGTCCCTTTTTCTAGTTGAAACAGTTCAGGGCCGGCTGTGACTGTTTGGTTTTAATTGGAAACTGTCTCTTTAAATTTCGAGGAGATCTGTGCGCATGCGTAATAGAACCCTCTGAGGGTGGGGCTGGGGAGCCCACTAGCTCAGGCACCCCTATAGTTACCAGAACGGAGGTGTGCAGATAGCAAGGGACCAATGAACAGATACCAAAAGAAAAGAATGGCCACACCTTTATCTCAGTGGTTCTGCCAGGCATCTGTGGCCGCTCTGATCCTTCCCCTGCTTGGTCTCACCTAAGATGGCGGCTCCTGGAGCAGCGGAGTGTCCCTGAGTAGAAAGCAATAGATTTCTTGCTTCTGCCACAAATTCCCCCAGCTGTAAGCCTCCCAACCTTCTAACTATTCCTTTATATGTAGTTCAGAGTTCTGGGACCATCCCCTGAACCTGCTTGGTTGGGTATTCTGTGTTGTTGCTGGCGGAGCTCCTTTACTGCACTTCCACCTGATCTGCCATCTTGTTTGTTCTCTGAATTTTTTTTTTTTTTTTAAGTAGATCACCCGGACTTTCTTCCTAAGCACCTGAGAGGATTTGAATCAGCAGCCTTTTTGGTTAAAATCTGAGTATGTTAATTGTTTATACCACCCAGAGATGCCTATTGAGATCCTATAGACAAGTAATTATTGTAGAGTAGAGGTAAGTATTCCAGAGAGGTACTAAGTTCTGTATAATGAATGAATGTCCTGTTAAGGGTATTTATAGAGAAGGTTATGACAAAGGGAATGTTAACTCAAAAGGAAATAATTTATTCATTCACTTAACAGGCTTTAAATGAGCACCTGCCTTGTGCAAGGCATGTGAGATGATGTTAGAAAAATGATTTTTCAAGCCATAGATTTAAAAAAATTCCACAAGGGTGCTATGAATATGTTAAAAAAAAAAAAAGACATGAGTTGAAATTCTAAAAATTATCCCAGGTCATACTCTGCTTTTGAGCTGTATGACTGTGGAGAAGTTGTTTAAGCTCTCTGAGTCTGTACAGTGGCAATAACTTCCATGTTAAAGGATTTCAACGAGGATTCAGCAAGATGATAGCTTTAAAGCATCTCACAGAGTGCCTGGACTAGGGTTTATAACGTTCAGCCCACGAGCATATGTTGTAGTTGTGTGCTATCGAGTCGGTTCTGACCCACAATGACCCTGTGTAGGGCTTCTAAGGAGTGGCTGGTAAGCTTGAACAGCTGACCTTGCAGTTCAAACTGATTGTGCAGTCCAGTGTGATAACCCATAGCGCCATGGCTGTGAAATCATTTGGTCTGGCACTGCCAAAGCAACCACAGGCGGGACTCGAAAGTCAATGAATCTAGGAGCTTTTTTCATAGCAACATAAATTTATATTAAGTGATGTTATAAGTATCCAAATGGCCCTTGGCAGAAAAAAGGTCCCTCACCTTTTTTCTGGACCATTGAAGGCATTCAACAGATGTGTTTCTGTTCTCTTTTCCCAGGAAAGTAAGCAACTCCCAGACCATTACTAAGGGAGTCAGGAAGATTTCTTAGAAAGACGAGCCTTGTTCTGAGAAATCGGATCCCTAGATTTTGCATACGTGTCTATCATGGTATGTGCAGAAAAATGCATAAGATACTATAGGGTGTCCCGTGATACTCCCTATTCAGACTCCAATTACCTAAACCCCAAAGGAAAAAAACTAAGCTCACTGGAATACGCTGATGGCAGCAGATGGGTGACCGTGTGTTGGATCAATTCCAACTCACAGTGACCCAATAGAAGACTAGAACTGCCCCATAGGGTGTCTATGGAATCTGGCTACCATATCTTTCTCCCAGGGAACTTCAAACTCTGACCTTTCAGTTAGGTGCCAAAGTGCTTAAGCCACAAAACTCTTTAAAATTGGGCCATGTGTGAAACAACATGCGGGAGAAGGACTGGTTTGGGTTGGTTCTAAAAACTCCTGCCACTCAATGGTTCAGGCAGCAATTTTCTCTTGGCATTGGACAACTCCCTATCTAAGCAGGACATCATTGCTGAAGTTGATAACATCATGTCATCCTACCACGCAGCACAAGAAGTGCTAGTCAAAGACACCCCAGGCTGATGCCCTGCTGCAGTGCAGGATTCGCAAAGCCTATGTCTACACTGTTTTCTTGCCCAGTTCCTAAAGCAGAATGCTGCCCCATGGCTTCTGAGGTTGGATCTAACAGATCCAGATATCCTAAAAGTAAATAAATAAACTCAACCCCAATAGGATCTTGTTTCTAAACAGTGCATATATTGAACCAGATCTACCTTTACACTTCTACCCCAATGGGAAACGTAGGACTGTTGCCTGTCCCGTCTGCAGCAGAGGTAGAGAAATGTAGCGGAGCCCTAGTTCTACCCCTCTGGCTTGGACACTTGGTCAAGTTACTTTGACTCTGTGCTTCAGACTTCTCATCTGTGAGATGGGAGAGAAAAGGAAATAGTTCGTACTTCATTGAGCTTACGGTAGAGTTACATTAGTTATTATATAGAAAGTGATTAGGACAATGCCCAGCATCTCAACAGTACTTCCTTGTTGTTAAGTGCTGTTGAGTTGGTTCCAGCTCATAGCAACCCTGTATAGGGTTTCCAAGGCTGGCAGGTTTGCAACAACTAACCTTTCAGTTCAAATGGAGCTTGTTGTCTGGTTTTAACCTACAGCACCACACCAGGACTCCTAGTACTTCCTAGGGGTTCAGTTATTAGCAGCAGCACTTCTGGCTCACTAACTGAGGAGTTTGTTGGTCACAGCTCACGGAGAGGTGGCTGTCTGCAGGATGTGATGAAGGCCCTTCTTGAATGTGAGGCAGCAGCACAGGGCACAGTGGGAAGCGCTATGGGCTGACAGCAGGAAGCCAGCCACTTAATAGCTTTGGGACCCAGGGCATGATATTTAACCAAGCCTCAGTTTTCTCATCTGTAAATGGGGTTATTGAAAGTATACATTTGGAAAAGTGCTTACACATCACTTAGACTCATGACTGGCTGTTTACTCAATGAATAGTCATTATGGTCATATTTTCATGTTTCCCACCAGGAAATCACACTCCCATTAGACTCTCCCTTGGGTAAGACAACTTCCATATGAATGAGATGAACATTCATGTATTCCTATTTAATAGAGGGGTTACGAATCGGGCTGCTAACTTCAAGGTCGGAAGTTCGAAACTACCAGCTGTTCTGCGAGAGAAAGATGAGGTTTTCTGCTCCCATAAAGATTTACAGCCTCGGAAACCCTGTGCAGGGTCACTATGAGTCGGAACCGACTCCACGGTACTTAACATCAATAACAGAGTCCTGGTGTGGAGCTGTAGGATAAAGAACTGGCTTGAAAGGTAGTTCAAACCCACCAGCCATTTCTTAGCAACCCTGTTACACAAGGCTGCTATGAGTTGGAACTGACTAGATGACACTTAACAACAACAATAACAACAACAAGTCCTGGTATGGCGCTGTAGGATAAGCACTAGACTTCCAACTGCAAAGTCAGCGGTTCAAACCCACTAGCTGCTCCTCAGAAACCCTATACAAAGTCGCTATGGGTTGGAACCAACTTCACGTCACTTACCAATAACAGATTTGTAAGGTGCCCTGGTGTCGCAGCAGTTAACACTAGATTGCTAACTGAAAGGTGACAGGTTCAAACCTACTAGCCACTCTGTGGGAGAAATATGAGGTATCCTGCTTCCATAAAGATTTACATCCACGGAAACCCTAGAGCAGCTATCCTCTCTATCCTACAGGGTCACTGTGCATCAGAATTGACTCGAAGGCAGTGGGTTTTACTGGGAACAGATTTGTACATCAAAACGTTTTTTTTTTTCTGTGGAAAGGTTGGAAGAGAAACTGATCCATATGGCTGAGGTAAATGGGAAGAGCCCCGAGTTTTCAGAAATGAGACTCAACTTTGAATCTTGGCTCTTCTACTTACCAGCTCTGTGCCTCTACCCAACTCACAACTTCTGTGCCTCCCTGTCTTTATCTATAAAATGAGCCGTGGGGCTTCTGTAGGACCCTGTGAGACCATGCCAGCTGAAAGAGGTGGCTGGGACAGGAGAGTCCAGACCGGGCCATGGAGGTACCAGGAAGGAAGGGGACTCCAACTGCTCAGAACCAGTACATTGAGCGAGATGTTAAAGCACCTCATACTGACCCTTCAGGCAACTCGTTGTGTTTCAGAGGGGCAGAGAAGCTTGTGGGCTGCTCTAAATGCTTAATTCTAATGACAGGAGGGCAATCTCTGGGCAGGGCCGCACCTACCCAGTCCCTGAAGAGAAAGACAGAGGACTGCTTTCTTCCTCCTCCTGTTGTTTGTTGTTAAGTGACATCGCACAGGGTTCAGATACATAGTGACCCTATTGATGGTCTTCAAGGAGTGGCTCCTGGATGAACTAATTAGTCCTGGTAATCAATTTGTTAATTTATTTTCCAAACAGGACTAGAAAGGGTCTCTTTGCCACCACTTTCTTGAAAGGCTGGGTGGGAGGTGGAGGTAGGGGGTGACTAGCAATTAAAATGTGCTTCCTGCCCCCAAGCAGCTGTTGAAATGCCTCAGCCTCCTACACCTCAGGCCCGGCTGAGGCTGACTTCCGCCTCCAAAAACTGCATTCCTGGCAGGTCCAGAAGTCAAGAAAACAACAGAACAAGAACGCCGCAGGTGGAAGGTGGGGCTGGCTGCTTCTGGGGGAAATGGTTTTGACAGACTTCCAGAGTTCAAGGGTGTTTGTCCACAAAGCTGACAGGGCTGAGTGCCGGCAGCTCCCCAGCAACCTGGTTATTTCTTCCTTTTGGAGACAGGTTCCTTTGCCACTAAAAGTTGTTGTTCTTCTCACAGTTATAAAGCCTTTTGCCCACACTGCTTGCCTGTCCTGACAATAGACGCTTGTAAAGACTCTCATTGCATTTACATGGAAATCACTTGGACTAGAAGCCCAGGGGTCAAGGATACTTCCCCGCCAGCAGAAAGCTACCCAAGGACTTATCTCTTCCACATCTTCTCAAACAAAACATACTGCCAGCCCAGAGAGAAGTGATTTTTGCCTGACATGTTTACCTGTAAATTATGGAAGTGAATTCGGATTGGCAGGCATCACTTGCCTTGTGAATGAACTGAGGTTTAGCCAGTGTTCTGTTTCTTTGTTGCACACTCAGACACCATAGGAGGAAATGTTTTTTAAAGGCTTAATGAGTTGACACTTAGTTACAGAGTTATTTCTTGTTATGTGCCGTGAAGTCGGTTCCGACTCATACTAACCCATCAAAGGGGTTTTGAGGCTGTACATTTTTATGGGAGCAGAAACTTTCATCTTTCTCCCAGGGAGCAGTTGTTGTGCTCAGGGGATTTACAGTCCATTGCTCCCTACCATGCTCCCCACACAGTCACGAGCAGGGACAGTAGTTTGGTTACTAAATAATGGCGGTGGCCAATCGATTCCCAGCAATTCGCTTTTTAAGATGGTACCAATTCTTTTCGTGTCTTTACAAAGTATTAGGGATGGAGTTTTGTGTGAATGTTAAATTGGACAAGGCTTTGTTGCTAGACATAATTCTTACTTGTTGTTGTTGTTAAGTGCCATCGAGTCGGTTCCGACCCATAGCGACCCTGTACAGGGTTTCCGAGGGTGTAAATCCTTACGGGAGTAGAAAGCCTCATCTTTCTCCCGCGGAGCGGCTGGTAGTTTCGAACTGCTGACCTTAAGGTTTGCAGCCCGATTCGTAACCACTACGCTACCAGAGACTTACTATAAAATGCATACACTGTAAATATCTGTTGCTGTTAAGTGCCATCAAGTCAGTTCTGACCCATAGGGATGCTGTATGGGATTTCTGAGGATTGGCTGGTGAGTTTGAACCACAGACCTGTGGTTCAAACCAACCTTATGTTTTAGTGCTTACCCTAAAGCGCCACACCAGGACTTGATGCTTTTGTGCCTTCCTTCCCCATCCTCTTCAAGCCAGTTGTACCTCCTTCGATTAGCTGTAGCCCACTACCTCAAGACTGTCTTGGGTGATGCATGGACCACGTGGAGGGATGCGTCCCAAATCTCAGCAATCCTCAGCAAAGGAAAGATATTAACGCATTAAAGAGGTCTTTAATAGCAGATTTGACTTCTTAATTGCTGTTACTAAATAAACCAGAAATCCCTGACAACAATCTTTTCCCCCTTTACCATGATGTTGCTTATTGGTCGAGTTGTGAAGATTTTAGATTTTTTTTTAATTGTTGAGGTGTACTGAAGTGGTATAGTGGATTATCAGCTGGACTGCTAACCTCAAAGTCAGTAGTTCAAATCTACCAGTCGCTCCATGGGAGAAAGATAAGGCTTTCTGCTCCCGTAAAAATTTACAGCCTTGGAAACCCAATCCAGGGTTGCTGTGAGTCAGAACTGACTCAATGGCGCACCACCACCATCAATTCATCCCAAAGGCAGTAGCCTTCCTCAATAAGTCCTTCATCCTTTACACTTTCAGCAAACAAGGTTGTATCATTTGCATATCAAATGTTGCTAACAGCCTTTCCTCCAATTCTAATGCCATGTTTTTCTTCATATAATCCAACTTGTTGGGTTATTTGCTCAGCAGACTGATTGAATAAGTACGGTGAGAGGATGCAACCATGAAGCACACCTTTCCTGATCTTAAACCATTCAGTGTTCCCTTGCTCTGCTCAAACAACTGCCTCTTGGTCTATGTACAGGTTCTACAGGAGCACAATCATATGCTATGGAATTTCCATTCTTTGCAATGTTATCCATAGTTTGTTATGATTCACACTGTCAAATGCCTTTGTATAGTCAATGAAGCACAAGTAAACATCTCTCTCCACCACTCATCTGTCAGTTTGGCATACTGTGATAGCTTGTGTGTTGCTATGATTCTGTAAGCTATGCCACCAGTATTTTAAATACCAGCAGGGTCACCAATGGTGGACAGGTTTCAGATAAGCTTCCATTGAAGACAGACTAGGAAGAAGGAGTAACAAACTACTTCTGAATATTTGGTCACTGAAAGCCTTATGAATGGCAGAGAAACACTGTTGGATATAGTGCCAGAAAATGAGCCCCTCAGGTTGGAAGGCACTCAAAATGTGACTGGAGAAGAGCTGCTTCCTCAAAGTAGAGTTGACCGTGATGATGTGAATGAGTAAAGACCATGGGAGAAAAGCCTGTGGGACACTCATTTGCTGATGGGGCACAACTCAAAATGAAGAGAAGCAGCTATAACATCCACTGAAAATCAGAACATGGAATGTACAAAGTATGAATCTGGGAAACTTGGAAGTTGTCAAAACCTCAACAGATGGAACACATAGAAATCAAATTGACTAGATCTGCAGAAAGAGACAATGGAAAAGCTCCATATCATCAGTGAAAGCAAGGCCTTGGCGGACTGTGAAACAGACCATCAATTACTCATATGCAAATTCAAACTGAAGCTAAAGAAAATGGAAACAAGTCCATGAGAGCCAAAATATAACCTTGAATATATCCCACCTGAATTTAGAGATCATTTGAAGAATAGATTTGATACATTAAACACTGAAGACCAAAGACCAGAAGAGTTGTGGGATGACATCAAGAACATCATACATGAAGAAAACAAAAAGTCATTGAGAAGACAAGACAGAAGGAAAAAGTCAAAATGGATGTAAGAAGAGACACTGAAACTTGCTCTCCAGTGTGCAGATGCTAAAGCAAATGGAAGAAATGAGGAATACCAAGAGCTGAACAGAACACTTCAAAGATCAGCTCGAGAAGATAAAGCCAAATATTACAACAAAATGTGTAAAGATCTGGAATAAGAAAACCAAAAAGGAAGAACACGCTCAGCATTTCTCAAGCTGGGGGAACTGAAGAAAAAATTCAAGACTTGACTTTCGTTACTGAAAGATTCTCTGGGCAAATTAATGAATGATGCAGAAAGCATCAAGAGGAGATGGAAGGAATACACAGAGTCACTGTACCAAAAGGAAATGGTTGATGTTCAACCGTTTCAAGAGGTAGCCATATGAAGGAGGAAGTCCAAGATGCATTGAAGGAACTGGAAAAAAACAAGGCACCAGGAGTTGTTGAAATCTTTCAAGAAAGTGAGGCAGCACAGGAGGCACTCACTCATCTCTGCCAAGAAATTTGGAAGGCAGCTATCTGGCTGACTGATTGGAAGAGATCCATATTTGTGCCAATTCCAAAGAGAGATGACCCAACAAATGCAGAAATCATCAGACAATCTCTCTGATGTCCCATGCGACTAAAGTTTTACTAAAGGTAATACAGAAATGGCTGCAAGCACACATTGACAGAGAACTTCCAGAGGTTCAAGCAGGATTCAGAAGAGGCCGTGAAATGAGGGTTATCATTGCTGATGTCCAATGGATCTTGATGAAAGCAGAGAATATCAGAAATATGTTTATCTGTGCTTTATTGACTATGCAAAGGCTTTTGATATTGTGTATCTTGACAAGATATGGACAATATTGCAAAGTATGAGTATTCCGGAACACTTAATTTTGCTCATGAGGAATCTGTACATGGACCAAGAAACAGTTGTTCAAACAGAACG
>NW_006408776.1:2713998-2715991 GCF_000296735.1 Chrysochloris asiatica
TCAAGCGTGGCAACAATAGTGAGGTTGGCCCAGGATTGGGCAGAGTTTCAATCTGCTGTGCATAGGGTCACTATGAGTCGGTACAGACTCAATGGCACCTAACAACAACAACAAACATCTCTCTGGTGTTCTCTGCTTTCAGCTGAATTTTCCCTAATTTCATGTCCTCTTCTGAATCTGGCATGAATTTCTGACAAATTATCTCCAACAAAACTTTACTTGCTTGTGATATTAATAATTTTATTTGACAATTTCTGCATTCTGTTGTATCCCCTTTGTTTAGCATTTGCACGCATTTTACCCCATTCCTGCTCATCTTGTTTCACCTGTACTCCCAGGGAAAGGCAAAATAAGATGTGAATTCAGCCTAGAACAGGTAGGAAGGCTGAGTGGAGTTGTGACAGAAAGGATCCTTAAAACCACAAATCATTCTACAGTCTGATATTCTACACATTCCATGCCACTGGCCTTGAATTCCCTGTGCCTCCTTCCCACCTGCGTCTGGAAGAACCTTCTCATCATCATCAGCTTGCGCCTCCTGGGGATGTTGCTCACCCTGTCTTTCCCTGCTGCTGCTTATCCAGGTCCCCTCACTTCCTCTTGAATGCCTCCTGTGACTATTAATAGCCACAGGGAGCACTCCCTTCTGGAACCCAGATGACATTTACAGAAGGAACCAAGAATTTGATACTTGATAGCGTGCTATCAGGTTTTATTTCTCCAACTAAACTGGCAGGTGTGAAGAGCAGGGAACTTTGACAATTTTCTTTTTCTTTTTGGCTTTTTCTGTTTTTAATTCCTTTTACCATGTCTAGCATAGTTCTGGTAATATAGAACTTGGAGTCCTGGTGTGGCACTGTAGAGTAAAGCTCTGTATTGTAAAGTTGGTTTGAACCACATGGTCAGAGGTTCAAACATACCAGCTGTTCCTTGGAAATCCTATAAAGGGTCGCTATGAGTTGGAATCGACACAACAGCACTTAACAACAACAATAACAATCTATATCTATCTATCTATCTATCTATCTATCTATCTATCTATCTATCTATCTATCTATCTATCTATATATATATATATGAGAGAGCTTCAAAAAGTTAATTGAAAAGTTCTCTTTTAATTCCATTTTTCCATGAACTTTGTGAAGTCCCCTCATGTACTCAGCATGCAACAAGTATCTTTGGTGTGTCCACCATGTGGACTGGGATGCTGGGGTTATGGCAGTGATGATCTGTCCCCAGGTCAGCATAGAGGAGGAGAGCACCCGTGGTTCAGTGCCTTCCATATGGGAGACCTGGGTTCCATTCTCAGTCAATGCACTTCATGTGTGGTCAACATCCTTTGTTAGTGAATTGCTTGTGGGTGCTGAGCAGGATTCAGTGGAGCTGTTGCACTAAGATGGACTGGGAAGACAAGCCTGGCATCCACTTTCAAAAATCAGCCCATGAAAAGTCTATGGATCACAAGAATCGGCTCCCATAGTGCATGGTTCACCATGAATCAGAACCGACTCAACAGCAGCTCCCTACAACAAATACGAACATCCAGAATGCTCCTGAAAAGTGAGGATGATGGGACATCGGCTCACTTTCTCTGGACATGTCATTGGGAAAGACCAATCATTTGAAAACAATATCCTATTTGGTAAAATACGGGGTCAGTGGATACTAGGGAAATTCCTTGGTGAGATGGATCAACGTAATAGCTTCAACAATGGGCTCAAACACATCAAAGACCCCAGAGATCAGGACCGGGCAACTGTCCTGTTCTGTTATACATAGAGTTGCTAGGAGCTGGAGCTAACTAGAAAGGGCCTAACAACATTCAAAACTTGATGATCTGTATCTTTTTTATTTATTTATTTATTTTTAATTTTTTATTTAAGGTTTTTATTGTGGATTGAGTGAAAGTTTACAGGGCATATCATCAGTTTAACATACAACAAATCATACACCTTGTTTCATTACAATGATTATAATCCCCTCCATGTACCAT
>NW_006408776.1:2717056-2729676 GCF_000296735.1 Chrysochloris asiatica
CTAAATTCTGGTGGGATAAATTCAAGGTCATATTTTGGCTCTCGTGGACTTGTTTTCATTTTCTTCAGAATAGCAGAGTAACTCAAATATAGCAGTCATAAAATCAGAAGTGTATTACTATACCTTAACACATTTTGTTGTACTTAGACATTGAAGGACAGTGGGAGCTAACATTCTGTATTTGCCATAAAAACATTCATTATCTAGGTAGAATACAATGAGTTCAAACGTTTTTTTCTATGACAGAAATCTAAATATTCTTGGCTTTCATTTCTCCACTATAATAATACTTCCACAAATCTCTTATGTTTCAATTGTGTATGCAAACTGCTTTACTTGCTGGGATAAATAGGTCACTAAAACTATGCTGTTAATACCCAGTGATGATGACCTTCTGCTGTTGATACTTAGTGGTGCCCTTTTCCATTACTATTGACTTCTTCAAGCATCTATTCTTCTTTCTTTATAAGTACTAAAAGGAGCTCTGGTAGTATAGTGGCTTACAAATTGGGCTGCTAACTGCCAGGTCAGCAGCTGGAATCTACCAGATGATCCATGGAAGAAAGATGAAGCTTTCTGCTCCTATAAAGATTTACAACCTCAGAAACTCTACATAGGTTGCTATGAATTGGCACATAGCCACTACCACCACCATAGGTACTAAGGTATGATGTAATGTTTATAATAATGTGGCTGTTGTTGTTAGGTGCTACCTAGTCAGTTCTGACTCATAATGACACCGAGTACCAATGAACAAGACACTGTCCATGCACACCATTGCTTTTATGTTTGAGCTCCTTGTTGCAGCCACTGCATTAATCCATCTTATAGAGGGCCTTCCTCTTTTGGGCTGACTCTCTACTTTTCTAAGTATGATGTCCTCCTCCAGGGATTGGTCCCTCCTAATAATATGACCAAAGTGCATGAGATGAAGTCTCGTCAACCAACCTGACTTCTAAGGAGGATTCTGGCTGTATTTCTTCCAAGACAGATTTGTTCCTTCCCCTGGCAGTCCATCGTATATTTAGTATTCATCACTAACACCGTAATTCAAATGCACCGATTCTTCTCTGACCATTCAGATGAATCATTCAACTCTTACATGCATATACGGTGAATGAAAATACGCTGGTTTGGGTTTGTAATACATGGACTGTATACCAGAATAAAAGGACTGGGACCCAAGTTCTGCCTCCAGAGATTTGGATTCAATTTGTGGGGTTGGCTGGCCTGCTGTAGTATTTTTAACAAGCTCCCCAGTCATTCTAATGAGCAGCCAGGGTTGGGAGCCACTGCATACCACACCAAACTTTGGCATTTCATCCATCTAGTCACAGAACCAGCAAGGCCACATGTGAGTCTGCTGACCTATGCCTCTGCCCAACCACCATATGTCTGTCACACTGCAACCCATCAGAGTTCACCTATTCAGGGTCTTCAAATCACTCAGTGATCAAAGGGAGTGATTACAAAGGGGCAAGACCAGCTACTGCTGCGAAGGAAGAGGCTCCTAAGTTGGAAAAGCTCACAAAGCGTTGTGCATTCGACTCCCCTGGGGCCATATCAGCTGCTTCACTCTTTCTCAGACAATGTTCTGGTGTCTGGTTAGAGCAAAGCTTGAGGCCAAAACACCAAACTAGGAGCTTCTGAGTATACTCTGACTCATGGTAGCCCCATGTGTGGCAGAAATGTCATGGTTTAGTGCCATCCAGTCGATTGCAATTCATAGCGATCCAGTACAGGGTTTCCCAAGTTTTAAATCTTCACGGGAGCAGAAAGCCTCAGAGTAGAATCATGAAAAACCATAGTGTTGTCAGACTGACCTTTCAGAAGATCAACAGTTTTCTGAGGTACCTTTAGGGTCAATAGCCCATAACTTAACCGTTTGTGCTTCCCAGGGATTCCTAAGTTTGGGTCAGAAAATAGGTTTATCGCTAGCTCTACTATATACTATGCCTCAAAAAACTGAGAGATCCCCCTGTATGAATTCTACTGAGCTTGAATAGGGAAGCTAATTTGGATTTTGCCATATCCTTACCTATTTTAGGCTCCATTCCTCTTAACAATTTGTGATTTTATTTCTCCACTCTACATGTGAAGAATATACTCCTAAGTATAAAGCAGGAAGTAAAACAGGAATTGTTTTTATTTCTATTGGCTATTTCTATCTTCTATTAATATTACTTCAGGCCACAAGCAAAGAATCTACCACTTGGTTCTTACCCTCATTTTTATCATAGCATTAAAGCATCCTCTAATACCTTTAGTATCTTTGTAGATCTCAACTCTGTCTAAACCTCTGCACTTACACTGTGACCTTTGTAGATTTATGTCATACTTTTTAATCTATTCACTTTTGGTCAAGTGCCCTTACTTGCATCATTTTTTGGTGCGTATTGAAAACAGCCACTCCGAGATGAGCTCCTGTCATCACAATGAAGTTTCATAATGAGTCTTTTCCTCTTTTCCCCTATTTGGGTCATTTGTGGTTATATTACAAACATTTTGTTTATAATATAGCTCTGGCTAAGACTTCCAAAACAATATTGTATAGGAGTGGTAACAAAGGGCTTCCTTGTCTGGTTCCCGTTCACAGAGGGAGGGCTTTCAGTTTCTCTCCATTGAGAGTGATGTAGGCTGTTGGTTTTATATATATATACTCTTGATTATGTTGAGGAATTTTCCTTCAATTCCTACTTTGTTGAGTGTTTTTATCAGGACTGGATGTTGGATTTTGTCAAATGCCTTTTCTGCATCAATCAATATGATCATGTGGTTCTTTTCCTTTTTCTTATTTATATGGTGTATTACATCAATTATTTTTCTAATGTTGAACCATCCTTGCATCCATTTTATGAAACCCACTTGGTCATGATGTGTTTTTTTTTTTTTTATGTGCTGTTGGATTCTGTTGTCTAGGATTTTGTTGAACATACATTTTTGCATGTATGTTCGTGAGGGATATTGGTCTATAATTTTCTTTCTTAGTGATGTCCTTGTCTGGTTTTGGTGTGAGGGTAATGCTTGCTTCATAAAAAGTATTAGGAAGTTTTCCATTCTCTTCTATAGTCTGGAATAATTTGAGTAGAATTGGTGACAGTTCTTTCCTGAATGTTTGGTAGAACTCACCAGTGAAGCCATCTGGACTTGAACTTCTTTTGGTGGGAGTTTTTTGATGACCTGATCAATTTCTTCTTTTGTTATGGTTCTGTTTAGGTTTTCTGCTTCACTCTGTGTTAGTTTTGGTAGATCATGTTTTTCTAAAAATGTATCCATCTCTTCTAAGTTTTCAAATTTGTTGGAGTACAACTCTTCATAGTATTCTGTTATTTTCCTTTTGATTTCATTTGGTTCCATTGTGACATCGCCCATGTGGTTTCTAATGTGAGTTATTTGAGTCTTCTCCCGATTTTCTTTTGTTAGTTTTGCCAGTGGTCTGTAGATTTTATTAATCCTTTCAAAGAACCAGTTTCTTGTCCTGTTGATTCTTTCTATAGTTTTTCTGTTTTCCATCTCATTTCTTTCTACTCTTATCTTTATTATTTCTTTTCTTTGGGTGACTGTAGATTCTCTCTGTTGGTCTGTTTCTAATTGTTGGAGATGCTGTGTTATTGTGTTAATTTTTGTTCTTTCCTCTTTTTGGATATGTGCATTTATCGCAATAAATTGTCCTCTCAGCACCACTTACGCTGTGTCCCAAAGATTTTGGTATGTTGGGTTTTCATTCTCATTTGTTTCTAGGAATTTTTTAATTCATTTTTAATTTCTTCTTTTACCCAGTCGCTTTTCAGCAGGGTGTTATTCCATTTCCATGTATTCAACTTTATTTCCTTGGTCTTCTTATTGTTGATTTTTAGTTTTATAGCATTGTGGTCTGAAAAGATGCTTTGTAGTATTCTGATGTTTGTAAATTTATGGAGGCTTGCTTTGTGACCTAACACATGGTCAATTCTGGAGAATGTTCCATGTGTACTGTAGAAGAATGTAAATTGTGGTGTTGTTGGGTTGAATGCTCTGTTAACATCTATGAGGTTAAGTTGGTTGATTGTATTGTGTAGTTCCTCTGTAACTTTGTCGAGTTTCTTTCTGGTTGTTCTGTCCCTTTTTGAAAGTAGTGTGTTAAAATCTCCTAGTATAATTGTAGATTTATCTACTTATTTCTTCAATTCTAGTAAGGTTTGCTTCATATGTTTTGATGGTCTTTCATTGGGAGTTTAGATATTTATTATGGGTATGCCATCTTGTTCAATTGACCCTTTGATCATGAGATAGTATCCTTCTTTATCTGGTTTAGGCTGGTTGTTGTCTTAAAGTTTACTTTATTGGAAATTAGTACTGCCACTCCTGCTTGTTTATTGTTGCAGTTAACTTGGTATATTTCTTCCCATCCTTTAACTTTTAGTCTGTTTTTGTCTTTGTGTGTAAGGTGTTTCTCTTGCAAGCAGCATATTGAATGGTCTTGTCTTCTTATCCATTCTGCCACTCTCTGTCTCTTCACTGGTGCATTTAATCCATTGACATTCAATGTAATTATCAATAGATATGAATTAATTGCTGCCATTATGTTCATTTTTGTGTAGTGCTGTTTGTTCATTTGTTCTGCATGCCTTCTTGTACTGAGTTTGTGTTTTTTGTGCTATTTCTTGTCGGTTTCTTCTTAGTTTTCATGCTTGCTTTCTCTTCTTAGAAGTTCATTTTCATGGTAAGTTGTGAAGTATTAACTTTCTTTGGGGTTACCTTATAGTCTATTAACTTTTCCCTCCATTTAAGACAATCTATTATATCCTCTAATCTATCTGACCTCCTCACCATCTGGATCTCTCTTCCTACTTTTATCCCTTCTTTGACATTGATGTTATTTTGATCTTCAGTTGATCTCCCAGCTCCTTTGAATTTGTTGTAGTTTTGTTCTGTTTTGGACTCTGCTATCTGTTGACTGAGTTCCAGGTGGTGTTGCCACACCTGTCAATCTCTGGTTGTTTTCTGTTCTTGTTGGTTTTCAGCCCAAAAGACTACCTTTAGGATGTTTTGAAGTGCTCAATTTGTTTTGATAAAATCTCTTAGAATCTGTTTATCCTGGAATGTTTTGATTGTACCATCGTATTGATTGATAGTTTTGCTGGATAGATGATTCTTGGTTGGCAGTTGTTTTTTTTTTTTTCTTTTAGGTTTTTGTATATGTCTTCCCATTGCCTTCTTACCTGCATGGTTTGTGCTGAATAGTAGGAGCTTCATCTGATTTGCTTGCCTCTGTAAGTGACACTTCTCTTTTCCCTGGCCGCTTTCAGGATTTTCTCCTTTTCTTTGGTTTTGGAGAACTTGATTATTATATGTTTTGGTGTTTTTTGGTCTATCCTTCCTGGGGTACATTCGGCTTCTTGAATGTTTATCTTCTCATCTTTCAAGATGCTAGGGAAATTTTCTTCCAGAAGCTCTTTAACTATCTCCTCTGTGGATTTCTCTGATTCTTCTTGTTCCGGAATGCCAATAATTCTTAAGTTGTTCCTCTTCATGTTATCTGGCAAGATTTTTAGACTCTCTTCAGATTTTTTTTAAAGCTTTTTCAGCTTGCTCTTCTATCTTAGCAGTATTGAGAGATTTGTCTTCCAGCTCACTAGTTCTGGCTTCCATCTCTTCTGTTCTGCTCTTTTCCCCTTCAGTGTATTGTCCATTTCTGGTATTTTATTATTAATCATCAGGACCTCTTTTTGCAGGTTTTGAATAGTTTCCAATGCTGTATCAATCTTGCTTGATTGCTTTTGTAGTACTTTCCTGACTTCTTCCTTGTTTTCTTCCACCCCTTTTTGAAGCATTTGAATTTGTTTCCATATCATTCTTCTGAATTCCTTCTCAGGCAAATCCAAAACCTGCTCTTCGTCTTCTAGGGAGCCTTTGTCTGCCTCCAGCACATTTGTCTCAATTACTCTTTTCTGTTTTAGGACATGTTTTGAGATTATTTGTTGTGTTTGAGATCTTTTGTTTGTCATTTCCAGTAGTTATGTGGGTTGTTGTGCTAGTAAGCTTAATGGGTGTCTCCTTGTGGATATGATCAGGAGATAGGCTACTCTTTTCTCTTGTAATGCTTAGCAGCTGTTATTGGCTCTTGTCTCAATGTTGGAATATTATGGGGTATGCTTGTAGGTTGGCTATATGGCCATAATTGCTGACTCTTCTTGGGTAACATAGGGAGAAAAAGCTCCCCACCTCCAGGAAAAATGTGTAATCAAAAGGCCCAGAAGCAGAAGCAATATAAAAGCAGAGACAAGAACCTCCACTTTGAAACAAAAATAAAACTGTGGCCAACTGTCCAGTTGCCTTGCTACATAGGCAGTGTGTGTGCACCATAGATGCCTCCAGTAGTCGGTGGGGGTGTCCACTCACTCAGGCCCCTCCTTTAGTCACCACTATAGAGGTGAACAGATAGATATTGAGATGTTAACGGGAGAAAGACTGTTTACTATTTTTGTCTCTGAAGGTCAGTTAAGTATCTGTGCGTGCACAGCACAATTCTTAAAATAGTTGCATCTTTTTATGTTGGGGTTTTACACATTGTTCATATGGTTTGTCTGTCAGGCCAAACCTGCTTTTTTTTTCTTGCTATGTTGTTGTTGTTGTTGTTAAGTGCCATCGAGTCGGGTCCGACCCATAGCGACCCTGTACAGGGTTTCCGAGGGTGTAGGCAGGGGTTAATTGTCCCGCACAAATTAACTTTAAGGCTGGGACTCACAGGCAGAAGTCAAAAGCAGCAGCCAAACAGTTTTTCCTTGGACCGATGGGGCTCTGTGTCTCTGTGTTGTGGGAAAGCTGTGGTCTCAACACCGGACTTTTTTTTTTTTTGGTGGGGGGGGGTGGGGAGAACACCCACCTAAATGCGTCCAGGCTGGACAAAGAAGGCATGACAGGGAAGAGGAGGGGGAAAAACGTGTAGATTTCCCCCCACACTTCCTTTTGCAAATGTCACTGCACTGCTTTTAAAGCTGGTTCCCTGTGCCAGTCTGGCTGTAGCCGTGCCCTCTGACTTCTGTCCTGTTGGGATGGCCGCAGGGGAAGTCCCGTGTCTTGACCAATTTCTAAATTGCAATGTTTTCCTTTATACCATGATTTTTCCACTGGAAGTTGTGATAAACTGATGTCCTGACCCTTATACTAGATCCAGTGCTCTGGTGCAGTTTCGTGAGAGCCACATCGCTGGGTTTTCAGCCCCTCCCCCATGGAGCCTGTCCTACCTGACTCTCCTCTGCCGCGGCCAAACCAAAAGTCCCCTCCTAAGCTGTTCTTGAAAGCACTCCCTAAATCCCCAGTGTCTACCTTTGTGGGGACTAGCCAGGTACAGTGCTTTGTCTCTGATGCATGGATATTGTCTTGCCTCCAGGGTCCTGTCTGGAAGTATCTTAGACTAGCCATGAGACATGTAATTTGAGTAGGAGTTTTGAACTCTGGTCAACAGGTAGAGTCTGGCTCCAGCCCGCAGAAGATTTGATATGAGCAATGCATTATTTGAAAAATTTTGAACTTGAGCTTCCTTGCCTTCTTCCACATCTTCCTATTACCTTACATCTGACAGCTTCATGAATTTTCATTCCCTCTCTGGCTTTTGTCAACACTTGAGTTTGCACCTCAATGTAAAGAAAACAAAAAGCCTTACTACTGGAGTAGTAAATAGAACCATGACAAATGAAGACAAGTTTGAAGTTATCAAAGACTAAATTTTGCCTGAATCCACCATCAACGCTCATGAAAGCAACAGTCAAGAAATTAAACGGATGTATTGCATTAGGCAAATCTGCTACACAAGAGCTCTTCAAAGTATTTAAGAGCAAAGATGTCAGTTTGATGATTAATGTGCACCTGACGCAAGCCATGGTATTTTCAATAACCTCATATGCATGTAAAAGTTGGACAGTGAATAAAGAAGACCATAGAAGAATTGATGCATTTGAGTTATGGTGTTGGAAAAGAATATTGAAAGTATTTCTTTTCCAAAATTTTGGACTTCTAGAAGAACAAAAAAAATCTGTGTTGGTAGAAGTGAAACCAGAATGTTTCTTGGAAGCAATGACAAGACTTTGTCTCTCATACATCGGACATATTATCAGGAGAGACCAGTCCCTGGAGAAGGATATTATGCTGGGCAAAGTGGAAGGTCAGCAAAAAAGAAAAAGACCTCCAATGAGATGGATTGGCACAGGGACAGAAGCAATGGGTTGAAGAT
The DNA here is from genome assembly GCF_000296735.1 of Chrysochloris asiatica. Lineage (NCBI taxonomy): Eukaryota > Metazoa > Chordata > Mammalia > Afrosoricida > Chrysochloridae > Chrysochloris > Chrysochloris asiatica. The sequence goes on from NW_006408776.1 coordinate 2,725,269, forward strand.
TAATAACTGTGAGGATGCCGTAGGGCAGGACAGGGCTTCATGCATAATTTCCCTATGATTCCCTAGAAATCGACTCAATGGTACCTAACAACAACAACAACTCGGGCTTCTGTCAATATTTGGTTTGTAACCCTTACCTTAGACTGTCATCAGTATTCTTTGCTCTGTAATGATTTGCCTGATTTCCCAATCCTAGTAGTAATGGTAGTGATATTTGTGTGCCCCTGAGTCAGTTCCAAGTTACAGCGCCCTGTATAGGGTTTCTGAGACTGAAAATCTTTACGGGAGCAGAAAGTCTCATCTTTCTCTTGCAGAGTGACTGGCAGATTCGATTAACAGAACAGCTCATAATCTATTAGGCTAACAGGGCTCATTTTTCCTACCCCTACTGCTCATCTATTTCAATAACAGAAGCTGCCTAGCTCCCACCCAAAGCCCAGCTACAACTCTATGGGGAGAATTCCAGTTAGCAGCAGAACATAGCACAAGCCCAGATTCAGGCATGACTTCTTACTATCCTGGAAATTAACTGTACTCATTCCTGTTCTTGCATCTGTTTCCAGTGGGCAATTTCCTGTAAATATTCCTTGGGCATTCAGAATCTCATTAGTTTACCCCTTTATCATGGATTGAATCATGACTCCCCAAAACATGTGTCAACTTGGATGGGCCATGATTCTCAATGTTTGGCAGTTATGCAATGCTTGACTGTGATGTAATGATGTATTCAGCCCCCAATGGTGTGGTCTGATGTGATCAACCCATCAGTTGTAAGAGGATTAGGAAGGAATGGTGTTGTTGTCACTGCTGTTAGGTGCCATCCAGTGGGGTCCCACTCATAGTAACCCCATTGTCGCAGACTGGCCTCAACATAGTTGTGTTTTGTTCACGAATGTTTGGTTCACGAAGAGGGGATATCTGACAGCAAGAGGGATAACACAAGAGAAGACAAAGAGACACAACAAGAGAGAAAAAGAGGCACCCCGAAACCAGGGTGGAAGCATCACTGGTGGGCAGACTTGGGACTACAGGCATCGTGGCCTCTGCAGGCAGCAATTCACTGCCCTGCAAACTGTACTGCATGCCCTCCAAGCTGTACTGGACACTTTCACCGCCTGCCTGTAATACACACCTGGGCTGGCCTGCGTCTCCGTTTTATTTAGGGGAGGAGCTTCACACCAAGCTGGGAGGGACCAAGGCAAGGTACAGCTAGCATACGTAATTCTCCAGACATTCAGATACCTTTACATCATAATTCTCTGGTTCGAATCCCAGGCCCGCAACTTGGTTTCTCAGGTTCAATTAACATATCTATAGCCCCTGAGCTCAGTTGGGGGAAGGTGAAAGGGAAGGACAAAAGGGTTGGGAGGAGTCCCGCTGTTTTGGCTTCCTGAGCCAGGTTTTCAGGAACTTTGGCTGAATAGCCTGCACCTGGGACAGGTTTAGGGAGGATGTCCTTTTGTCTATAGAACAAAGAACTGGGAAGTAGCTAAGCTATTTTTAGTTAATCCTTTGGAGAAAGGTTTAACCTTGAAACCTTTACAGTCTTGGCTTTAGGAAAATATTACATTTATCTGTGGATATTAAGGGCTCATGTTTGGAATTAAATAAAAAACATAACTGAACACTAAGATGAAAAACAATTTGCTATGACTGCCCAGTGGCCAGAATCTGTTCCTCAGAGCCTGTGGCCTGCATTGTCTGCAACACTCGGGCCCAGTGGGCCTCGAACTTCTGACCAGCTTTACACGGTCTGCAACACCCCATGTACAACAGGCTCTCATCATCCTCACAAATTTTATGAGTCCATTATTGCACCGATCCATATCATTAGAGGTCTTCCTCTTTCTCATTGACCCTCATTTTACCAAACGTGATGTCCTTCTCCAGAGACTTGTCCTGCCTGACAATGCGTCCAAAGTATAAGCGACAAAGTCATTCCATGCTTCTTTTTAAAGAGAAATCTAGTTGTACTTCTTCCAAAACAGATTTGTTCATTCTTCTATCAGTTCATGGTACTTTCAATATTCTTATCCAGCACCATCATTCAAATACATTGATTCTTCACTGGTCTTCCTCATTCACTGCCCAACTTTCACAAGCATATGAATCAGTTGAAAATACTATGGCTTGGGTCAGGCTCACAGTCCTAGAAGTCCTATCTTTGTTCTTAAATACTTTAAAGAGGTCTTGTGCAACAGATTACCTAACACAAGATGTCATTTATTTCTTGACTGCTGCTTCCATGAGTGTTGATTGTGGATTCAAATAAAATGAAGTCTTTGACAACTTCAGTCTTTTTTTCTCATTTATCATGATGCTATATGTTAGTCCACTTGTGAGGATTTCTGTTTTCTTTACTTTGTGGTGCAATCCATATTGAAGACTATGGTCTTTGATCTTCATCAGTTAGTATTTTAAGTTCTGTTTGCTTCCTGCAAGCATGATTGTGTCATCTGCATATCACATGTTGTTACTGAGTCTTCCTCCAGTACTGATGTCATGTTCATCTTCATATCACCCAGTTTCTTGGGTTATTTCTTCAGCACATGGATTGAATAACTATGGTGAAAGGATACAATCCTGGCATACACCTTTCCTGATTTTAAATTGTTCAGTATCCCCTTGTTCTGTTTGAATGACTGCCTCTTGGTCTATGTACAGGTTTCTCGTAAGTATATTTAAGTGTTCTGGAATTCCCATTTTCACAATATTATCCATAGTTTACTATGACACACAAAGTCAATAAAACACAAGTAAACATCTTTCTGGGGTTCTCCACCTCCTTTCAAAGTCCATTTGACATCAACAAGGATACCCTTCATTACAAGTCCTCTTCTGAATCTGGTTTGAATTTCTGGCAGATCTCTGTAGTAGCTGCCACAATCATTTTTTAATTATCTTGAGCAAAATTCTACTTGCATATGCTATTAATGATTTAGTTCAATAATTTTCACATTCTGTTGAGTCACCTCTCTTTGGGATGGGCACAAATATGGATCTCTTCCAACCAGTTAGCCAGGTAACTGTCTTCTTAATTAGTATATAATATACCAAATCTGTTCTTGAGATGGTCTCTAGATTTAGGTGGGATATATACAAGGTTGCATTTTGTTGTACATGGATTTGTTTTAATTTTCTTCCTCTTCATCCTGAAGTTACATATGAGCAATTGATGATCTATTCCACAGTTGGTCCTTACCCTAATTTTGAATGATGATATTGAAGTTTTCTATCATCTCTTCCCAGAGATTTATTCAGTTTTGTTCCAGTGTATTTCATCTGGTGAGGACCATGTGTATAGTTATTTATTGTTGTTTAAAAAAGGCATTTTCAATGAATAAGTCATTGATCTTGCAAATTTCTATCACTTCTAGCATTACATCTGTCACAAAGGGCATGTTTTCCAATCACCTAGCCTTTCTGTCTGTTTCCAACTTTCACATTCTAACCACCAGTAATGATCAATGCATTTTGATGTGTGTTTGATCAATTTCAAACTGAAGAAGTTGGGAGAAGTTTTCAATTTCATTATCACTGGCTTTAGTGGTGGGTGTGTACATTTGAACAAGAGTGATATTAACTGTTCTTCCTATACTCTCACAGACTGCATTGTATTTCAAGGTAGATTTTGAAATGTTCTTCTTGATGATAAATGTGATTCCATTCCTGGCATAGTAAGCCATATTTTCTGAATCTACATGGCCATCACCTGTCTATTTCTGCTCTTGCCTAAGGTATCAGTCTTTATCAATGCCGTTTTGGTTTTGAAGACTTTCAATTTTCCTAGATATATAATTTGTATGTTCCACTTCTGATTATTAATGATTATTTGCAGCTGTTTCTTCTCATTTTGAGTTATGCCCCATCAGCAAACAAAGATCTCAAAAGCTTTACTCCATTCACATCATGTAAACTCTTCCCCAGTCATATTTTGAGTGCCTTCTAACGTAAGGGATTCATCTTCTGGCACTAGATCAGATAGTGTTTTGCTGCTATTCATAAGGTTTTCAGTGACTACTCTTGCAGAAGTGGTTAGTATCTCCTTCCTAGTCTAACTTAAACTGGAAGTTCCAGTGAAACCTGTCTTCCATGGGTGACGCTGCTGGTATTAAAATACCAGTGACATAACTTTCAGCATCACAGCAACACACAAGCACCACAGTAGGACACAATGACAGAAGAGAGGTGGTTCTCTAAGGATGCAACGCGTTTAGTCAAGTGACAGCCTCGATCCCATAAAAGGGAAATCTACCTGGAGTGCAACCTGTTGTTGTTGTTGTTAAGTGCCGTCGAGTTGGTTCCGACCCATAGTGACCCTGTACAGGGTTTCCGAGGGTGTAAATGTTTACGGGAGTAGAAAGCCTTATCTTTCTCCCGCGGAGCGGCTGGTAGTTTCGAACCGCTG